>NC_056737.1:755692134-755936623 GCF_019279795.1 Protopterus annectens | reverse complement strand
TTTTGTACCGGTTATTGTTTTGTGTTTTATTTAATCAGCGCACTATCCGTCGTTGGTATGTTTTTGCCTCTAAATATTTCGATTCTCTGTTTAATTATCCAGAAATGTCAGTTAGCCATCCGACTACCGGGATTCCGAAAAAACGCAAAGATAAAGACAGAGATAGTCCAAAACTGCTGATGACACTTCTCCTAAGCCAGTCGCTAGTTCACCGGGACTCAGTGAGACGCTTTCGCAGCCCCTGATACCTGCTACTTCTGATTTGCAGGCCTCTACTGAGACCCATTCAGAGTCCAGTATGCCGCGAGATGCTTCGACTATGGAACCCATGGATGTCTCTACCTTGGATGGGTCCGGAGCCGCTATGCAGGCACCGGCTTCTGAGGGTATTTTCAGGCCTACGAACTTGTATATTACATTGACGCCTCCTTCATTACTAAGGCCTAAATCTCGATCTATGTCTAAGAAACTGACGCCCAGGCCACATGCTCAGGCCTCTATGGCTAAAAAAACAAGTGATAAAAATGGCTGAAGACCTAATAACTCTAATCAGGGGTAGCCAACCCCCCCCCCCAAGAGCCTTAGGGTTGAGCTTGATTATGAATCTTCTGATCAGGATTCTTTTTTTTCTGACTCTTCTGATTACCTGGATTTGTCCTTACCTACTTATAAGGATTCTGATGCAGAGGACTCTCGTCCCTCTTCTTCCCCTTCTGAGGATTTTTCTTTTGGGGAAACCTTACATACTCTAAGGGAGCATTTTCACTGGGATAACCAGGAATTTTCTGATTCAAAAAAGAGGCTTAGGGATTTTCTTCTCCTACCTCAGCATAGGCCTTTGGCTATTCCTCCTGTACTAGACATTGTTGATGATGCCTTCTCATTATCCAGTTTGGCTCCTGCTCCCAGTAAACCTGACAGATACTACAGTGTCCCTGAGTCCCACAAGTTCCTTTTCAAAAATCCTATTGCAGATCCAGAGACTATTTCACAGGGGCCCAAGGACATTGTCTTCTACTGCTAAAAATCCTACCCCTTCTGATACAGACTCCAGGGCGCTGGATAGATTGGGTAAAAAGGTTTACACTTCAGCAACCTTGGCCATTAGAGCTTTAAACTGCCAATTTCATATGTTAAAATATCAGCAACATGTTATTGGACTGCTTAAACAGAAAATGATGTTGATTCCTGGCTGTGTGGAAAATAAAGGCCTACAGGATTTAATGCATTCTGCTGAACAAGTTGGAAAACATACTTTACAATGTGGTTTTGATTCTTTAGAGGCCTCTTGCAGGGCTGCTGTTACTGGGTCTGTGCTTAGAAGGCATGCTTGGCTTAAGGAGCAATCTTTGCCTAATCATGTTAAAGCTAAATTGTTGGATGCTTTTTTAAATCAGGACCGCCTGTTTGGCAACAAGGCTGAAGAAGTTCTTAAAAAGATGGAAGATAAAGCTAAATCTATGCAAATTGTTAAAGATTTTTTACAAGTTCAGCCTCCTAGATTTAGTAGACACTGGCCCTCTAGGAATTGGTTCTTTCCAGTCCCTTCCAGGTCTTCTCAAGCCAAACCCAGACACAGCAAAAACCTCAAGTTTCAGTCCAAGGAGACTCACAGAACTAAGCAGTGGGGGTCCTCCACTTCCAAGTCTGGGAATAACAAGACTCCCCCCTATGGTAAACTGTCTCACTGACTTCCTTTTAAAATTTCCAAGCACTTATCTTCTGACTGCCCCTTTGGGGGGATAGATTGCTCTTCATGCAAAGAACTAGGAACTCATTACTCAGGACAAATGGGTTTTAAATATAGTGTCCCAGGGATACAGATTTCACTTCCACACATTGCCAACACCAAGTGGGTGGCCGGACCTACCCCCAAATCAGTGGAAAGAGGCCCAAAAACAAGTAGTTTCTCTCTTAAGCATGGGAGCTATTCAACTGGTACCAGAAGAGGAAAAGGAACAAGGTTTCTACTCGAGACTTTTCCTGGTACCCAGAAAAGACTAATCATAGCGTCCTATCCTGGACCTGTCTACTCTAAACACCTTTCTGGAGATTCCAAAATTCAAGATGCTGACTCTTCACAAATTACTTCCTATGCTAGGCAAAGACGCCTGGTTGGCAACACTAGATTTAAAAGAAGCATACATGCACATCCCAATCGGGGAATCTTGTAGAAGATACCTACGCTTCAAAGCAGGCTACACACACGTTCTCTGCACTGCCCTTTGGCTTATCTACTGCACCCAGGGTATTCACAAGGTGCCTAGCTCCAGTTATTGCATTTTGCAGGCAAAGAAGTATTCAAATATACCCATACCTGGACGATTGTCTAATTCAGGCAGAAAGCCAGGACATACTTTTGAATCATCTGGCTTTTGTAAAAAGGGTTTTAACTTGTCTGGGGTACACCATAAACGAAAAGAAATCACAACTGGTACCCTGTCAAATTACATTCCCGGGAGCAAGCTTTGAATACATCTTCCCAGATGGCTTACCTCATGCCAGAAAAGCAAATTCATTTGACAACCTACTTCAAACAAGTGGCCACAAAAACCCTGCTATTTGCAAGACAAATACTGCAAGCCTTGGGGTTCCTGGCTTGCTGTATTCTTCTAATTCCATATGCAAGACTGCATATGAGAAAACTACAGTGGTATCTAAAAAGCCTATGGAGTCAACATTCTCACAGCCTAGAAACAATGATTCCTATCATACCTTGCCTACACCTAGAGTTCCTTTGGTGGGCAGAGGCCTGCCACCAAAACAAGGGACTACCTTTCACACCACCCCCTGCCGCCCAAACCCTAATAACAGATGCATCAGACTATGCATGGGGGGCTCACCTCGCAGGGAAGTGCATTCATGGCAAATGGAACCCAGGTCAAATGCACCTACATATGAATCAAAAAGAAATGTTAGCTGTTCAGAATGCTCTGACAGCCTTCAAGGACTACATTTTTCCAGGACAACTAATGGTAAAGACGGACAACACCACTGTTATGTGGTACATAAACAAGCAGGGGGGTACACATTCTTATCCCCTATGCAGACTAGGCATGGCATTGTGGAACACAGTCTTGAGCTACCAAGTGCCTCTACAAGCTCAATTTCTGATAGGAAAATTAAATAGACTGGCAGACGGACTAAGCAGAAACCTCATGGACCCACACGAGTGGAAACTGGAACCAAAGATTTACAACATGTTGACAAGTGAATGGGGAGCCCAGATGTAGACCTGTTTGTCTCCCCCCGGAACTACCAATTGGACAAATTTTGCACAAGGACTCCCCACAAACAAGCCTGGAAAGTGGATGCTCTGTCCTTCAGCTGGAAAAACTTGTCAGTCTATGCCTTCCCCCCACTGCCTCTGCTCTCCAAAGTACTAATAAAAGTCAAACAGGACAAACCAAGGATGATTTTTATTGCTCCAGATTGACCGCGCCAACACTAGTACCCCCTCCTGTGCAGTGTGTCATGATTATCTCCATTGCACCTTCCTCAGACTCCTTCCCTGCTGTCTCAGCAGGAGAACCAGATTCTGCACCCTCAGTTTCCAACACTGAACCTTGCAGCCTGGCTAATTACTTAAACTCTCCCTTACCATCCCTCAGCAAACCTGTGGTGGATGTCATCCTAGAGGCAAGGAGGTCTAGTACTAGAAATTCTTATGCCGAAAAATGGAAAAGATTCTGTGCCTGGAACCAATCTCAAGGGATGAGCACAGCAGTGCCCAATTTACCTCAGATTTTACAATACTTAATTGAGATGCTTCACAAGGGCCCGTCTTTTTCCTCCATTAAAATCCATGCCTCAGCCATTTCACCTCATTTTTAACACAGAACCTCCCCTCTTCTCTCATCCACTGCTCAAGTAGTTCCTCAGAGGGGCCAAAAATTTGAGACCACCCAGGAGAGCTCCAACCCCAGCCTGGGACCTTAACTTTGTATTGGAGAAACTCACTCTACCACCTTTCGAGCCAGATGCTACTGCAGACTTAAATTTTCTTTCTTGGAAAATAGCTTTCCTTTTAGCAATCACTTCAGCTAGAAGGGTATCTGAACTACAGGCCCTTATGGCAGTGGAGCCTTTCATCATCTTTCATGCGGACAGGGTGTCACTCAGAACCAATCCATCCTTCATGCCCAAGGTGGTATCCAGTGTGGCTCTTAATCAGTCCATTCATTTGCCAACCTTTTTTCCAATCCACAGAACAAAGGGGAATGGATACTGCATTCCTTGGATGTGCACAGACAACTTAGATTTTACTTGGACAGGACTAAACCTCAAAGAAAATCTGAACAACTACTGGTAGCATTTGCTGCAGGGGCAGAGGGGAAGGCTATTTCAAAACAAACCATTTCTAAATGGATAAACCATTGCATTCATTTCTGCTATAAGCACCATGGAAAACCTATCCCCCAGGGGATCAGACCTCACTCCACCAGGGCTGCATCTACTTCTACAGCCTTTCTCAGAGGTGTTCCTACCAGGGACATCATAGAAGCTGCTACCTGGAGTTATGTACATACTTTCACCAAGCATTATCATTTGCCAATTTTCTCTAAATCCAGACCTGGCTTTGCCACTGCAGTCTTGCAGGGCCTTATAGCTGGCCCTAATGCTCTCTAAACTTTTCCTCCCAACCATAGCTTTGGGAATCTACCCAAAATATAATGACTGCAACAGTGAAACACGAAGAACATAGTACAGTTGTGTACACTTACCATAAATGTAGATGTTCAAGTGTATTCACTGTTGCAGTCCTAGTTACCCTACCTCCTGCCCCCTAACTTCTTTTGGCTATACCTCTACTTTACTATGCTTAAAAGCTTTTTTGGTGCATTTGCTTTTTTTGTTGGAGGTATACCTTTGTGTTTTTATGTTTAATTGCTTCCCATTAGGGGGGCACCTGACATCTGGGGCAAGAAAAACTGACGTAATAGCATTGGCTGCATGTTTTATACCCCTGACGACCTGACATCATTGAAGAAGGGACAGCAACTGACGCAGGATCCAAGACTTTGTTAATCAGGCTGACTGAGGGCTACATGCAAGCAGATTACCTAGATGTAATGACTGCAACAGTGAATACACCCGAACATCTGCATTTATGGTAAGTGTACGCAAATGTACTTTCTCTGACACCTTTAAGGCATCATTTACTAACACCCCTTATGACGGTTCTTCCCTCTTTGGGAAGTCCGTGAAAGAGACACTTGTCCAGAGTGAGAAAGGCAGGAAGACTCTGTCTGCCATTGGGATTCGCTTCTCCTTACCTGAAAGATCCTTATCCAGGAGTCAGCGAGGGACGAAAAAGATGTGGTTCCGAAAGTCTTGGGCATTTTCCTGGGACACTCAAGACTACTCGTCCCCCAGAGGCAGAGGGGGTTACAGTAGGTGCCGGCCCAGAGGCAGAAGGGGTCCGAGAAATACTGAGTCTCAAGAATCCTTCTCGGACAGACCCGGGCAGCAGTCCTGAAGGACTGCCTGACTGCTCCTCTCTGGAGGCAGTTAGGGGTTGTCTTTCACTGCACCCAGCGGCATGGGCAGATTATATCCAGAGGCTATCCATTTCCCTTCAACCAACCACCCTGTCCTCACAGACACATCCCAGATGTTCCACCTGCTCAACCGGAAGCAACAGCCTTAGAAAGCAAATAAGCTGCTAAGCAAACAAGTCATCCAAAGGGTCCCCCCAGACCAGTCTGGATTAGGGTTTTATTCCAGGTTCTTTTTAGTGCCAAAGACAACGGGGTACCCAAGACCCATATTGGATCTTTCCACCCTGAACCTGGCAGTAACCAAGACAAAATTTTGGATGGTCACTCTTCTTTCTGGCTTGCCCTTTCTGCAGACAAATGACTGGATGTGCTCAATCGACGTCCCAAGACTCTTACTACCATATCAAAATGGACAGATGCTCCAGGAGGTTTCTCCACTTCTGGCTAGGAGCCAATCACTTCCAATTTAGAGCCTTCCCCTTTGGTCTCACCACCACCTCCAGGTGTGTTCCTTATGTTCCTTGGCTTAGGAAAATTAAGACAGTCAGCAGTGGTAAGGCCTTGTTGGGTTGGGTATGTGTTTGTCAGCAGCAAACTTGATCTGAAGGGAGGAAGGAGATGGGGCATAATGGGTGAAGGGGAGGAGCTGAGAGCTCAGATCAAAGATGCTAGCTATGCGGACATGTTGGATCCATGCCAGATCCGAAGCCCAAAGGTTGATGACAGATGAAGTAAAACTACACAGATGGAATGTTATGGTGAGTACATAACGTATTTTTTTCCCATTTCCTACAAGGGTTCAGGGTGTTGTCAACTGTCGCCATCTCTCTAGTTTCAGTGGAACCCCCTACCTTCTTCCACAGTCATGCCTGATGTCACAGGTCTACTCACACAGTCCATCCATCCCTTTGATGGATGCTGTTGTTTCCCCTTGCCTTCTTTCTGCCTGTCCCAAATCATTATCACCATATTGTCTTCTGCTTTTCTGCATGTGTCCAAACCATAATTTGTTCTGTTTGACTTTCTCTAGAGTTGGAGCTACTGTGATTTGCTCTGATGTCTTCATTTCTTTGTCCCACAGTGTGCATCATACCGCCTATCTCTGGCACTTTATTTCATTCACCTCTAGCTTCTCAACTGCTGTGCCTTTACTGCCCATGTTTCTGTAATATATAATAATACTGATCGCACCACTGTTTTACACACCTTACTTAAACCAGCTTTTGGCATTCTTTTGTCATACACTATCCTTGGCATTTTGTGCCATTTGGCTGAAGCCCCTCTGATTCTAACATTGACCTCCTTGTTCAGTTTTCCCTTCTCCTCAACCTAACC
This sequence comes from Protopterus annectens, assembly GCF_019279795.1. Lineage (NCBI taxonomy): Eukaryota > Metazoa > Chordata > Ceratodontiformes > Protopteridae > Protopterus > Protopterus annectens. The sequence continues at coordinate 755,929,787 of NC_056737.1, read as the reverse complement.
CTCCCAGATACTTGAAGCTGTTAAACTGTTCAACTATTTTCCTTTCTGGAAATATATAATTTGAGACCTAAAAACCTTCTGAAGATCCACAGGGATGACAGAGTGAGTGCTTCCAAGATCTGCTAGCTAAAGTGATTTGATCTGGGCTAATTATTTGTACTCTAACTCTCAGATTCTTATGATTTCTCTCATTGTTGCTATTACAACTATCTTATCTATACTCAGTTTCATCTTTAGTTTAGCATTCCATTTCCCTATTATTCACTGAAGTTCTTATTCAGAGTCTGCCTGAAGTGCCTCATTGTCTGCATACAGCAACTTTGTTTGATATGGCCCCTCTGATCTGTTTGCCAGTGTACTCCATCACCAGCATGAACAGCAGTGGGCTGTGAGCTGAAGTCATGCACACTCACTCCCATTGGTAACCCCTCTGTGAGTCTGAATGCTGTTTGTACTTGAGTCATTGGGTCTTGGTATATAGCCTGCACTTTGTCATATGCTTTCTCCAAGTCTAGTAATGCCCACTCTCAGCTGTCTGTCTTATTGCAAACATCATGTCAGTTGTGCTGCATCCTGATTGGAATCCAAACTGCTCGTCTCCCATCTTAATGTCTACTGCTCTGTGTATTAATTTATTAATTACCCTCTCCAGAACATTTGTGCATTGTGAAAGGGGTTTGATAGATTTTTACTGCCCACAATTGTGAATGGCCCCTTTGTTCTATACATTTGCACCAGTATGCTTATTCTATTGTCAACTGGGATATGCCTTTCTCTCCATAGTGCTGTGATTACCCTCAGGAGCTGTTTCTTCCCTGTCTTACTTGACATTTTCATCATATCTGCTGTGATCTCATCAGAGCCCGCTGCCTTCTGACATCATTTTCCTTAGTGCCAATGTTCATTTTATGAGTGATCATGGCTGCAGTATGGGTTATATCCTACCAAGAATATAACAGCTAGCCAGCTACCAAAGATTCCAGGGCACCTTCCAGGCACCCAAACTGTCTAGCAGCTCGATCTGGGATAACTAAAGACAAGTTTGGGATGTGAAGCCCTTCAGAGCTTTACTACTGCCAAAGAATATGCTCCTCTGAGGCTTTTGAGGATCGACGATGGTCTGCTTGTATTTCCCTTTGCTGTGTAGATGAGTTTTTTATTACTTTCCTCTTGAGGAAAATACTATTAAAACTATGAGTGTTTTGTTTAATGCACAGTCTCAACATTTTTAAACAGAGCACTTTTTTTCATGACAGTTTAAAAGCAATGTAAAGTACATGAAAAAAAATGTTTTTTGGATTTTTTTTTTTTTTGGAGAAATTGTGTATATTTTTCTGTTGTGGGGCTGGCATAGTGTTTTAAAGTGCTTTTTACTGTGTTTTTTTTTTTTTTTTGTCAAAAATAAGTTTTGTGTACTGGTAGGGCTTACCAGCAACTGATGGTCTTCTTCCCTGGGAAAATGGCACTGTGTTCAGCTTGGCCATGGAACAGACTACTGGTCCCATGGTCAGTCCTTCCATCCACAAAAAGAAAAAAAATAAGCAAACAGCCTTTGCCACCACAGCTGGTTAGTAATTTGTCTCAGCTGCAGGAAGGTGACACTGTTGTGGCCATTTGTTACATCTCAGACCACTCAACTTTTACCCGTGATCCCTCTGGTGTACCTACAGCCATTGTGGACTAGGGGGTTAGCCACATCCTTTCCATATTTTGAGGTCCCCAAGGGGGAGCCACCTCTTGTCAGTTCCAGGTAGGCAAACAGGGAAGGATCACCGCTGTCAGAATGTTGTTCCCTATCCTCGGGAAGGCAGCTGCTGCCATTAGTGATATGGCTGGCCCTTTTTTCTTGTGATAAAGAAACAGAAAACCAAGCATGTATCTTTTCCTCAGATTTCTTTGGATAGGAGTAGTTTACTGGGTCTGACTTAGGGTTTAATTCAGGCAGTTGATCCTTCTTGTAAAATAGTTTCTGGTAAAAGAAAGAGGGATTCCTCTTTTCCTGAAGAAACTCAATATTCTGAATCTGAACAGGAAGATGCAGTGACAATACAATTCTTTCCCTCAGATATACGATTTAGACTCTGAGGGAGCTCAAATTCTGATTCTCCCTGTGTGTGTGGGGGGGGGTCTCTCTGAGATTGTTGCTAGAATGTACCATTTTTTCAGTGGGAAAACACTGAGGTTTCTCCGTCCCTCAGAAAATACTGTGAGTTGTCACTGAAGGATTTTCCAGAACCTGCACCCATTCCTCCTCACCTGTTTGCTTTACAGGCTGTGTTACCGCCTCCAGTTTTCCTAATAGTCAGCCATATGCCCTTAAAAGGTGGATAAGATTTATAAAGTTGTTAATCTTTTAAATTTCTATACACTACTCCCAAGTGTGACAGCAGCTATTGCATTAGCTGATCCCACTGCCCCTAAGCACTTAGATCTGATGATGTCTGTGACAATCATGCACTGGCCCAGTAATCAAGGAGCCTTGGTCCTCAGCACTAGCACCAGTGAGGGGCGTGCACATTGGGAAGGATAACAAGTACACAGTAAAGTGCAAATTTCTTTAAGAGCACACAGAGATCACAAGTTGGTCTGGAGTTGGTCTCTCCCTTTCTCTCCAGATCCCCAGTAAGATTCCCTACTAGCACAGCTATAGAGTGGAGTCCTTAGCCAGGGTTCCAAGCCAAGTCCTCCCAGCACTCCCTCTGTCCAACCAGTGCCCAGGTAGCTGAAACACACACACACACACACACACACACACACACACACACACACACACACACACACACACACACACACTCTTTGAGATATGGCTCATATACAGACAGACACTCCTGGGGAAGGCTGTCACAGGTTGACTAGCTATGTCCCTTCTGCCTAGGCTGTAAGGTAGTAATCCACTGCCACCAGAACCCCTACTTATCAGCTACTAAAAGGTCCTTCCCAAAGGGTGACCAATTTCACTGTGTAATATCACTGTTATCCAAATAGTGTGAACAAATGTTTAAGGCTATTCTAGAGTGGGTTAGTAGAGTATCACCAAATACATGCAAGTACTCTTAAGAGCTTAAATTATATCTACACAAAGCAGCCACAGTTGAAAGGTTTAAAAAATATTTAATAAATAAAACCACAAGACCATCCTCATCAAATAAACATAGTGCTAATAGAGAGTTCAGAAATCACAGGAAAATACTTGTAGGATAGTCTCACATAAATATAGAAAACAGCTAGACTAATCTGGCTGTATTCCTATAGAAACTATGTTCTGAATTCTACTTACAAGGCAAAATGCCAGTGAGTTGTTGTCAGCTTCAGAACAAAATACAAAATGCTATTCTTTCTTTCTGTCCTTAAATTGATAATACATAGTACTGCTGAGTCATTTCAAATTACATCATTCTTATCTCTTCTCTGGTTGTTTCCCAGGCTCACAGAACTTAAAATTTTAACATTTATTTTTGTAATCTGCACCTGCAAGAAGCCACAGCAATAAAAGACACTTTACATGTTGTTGTTGTTGTGTCTTTCGGCTTTTCCCTGTTAGGGATCGCCACAGCGGAACTCTAGTCCGCTAATGATTGGCAGTAGATTTTTACGTGCTGAGTTGCTATCCCTGACACACAACCTTCAACGAAGGTATGCCCATTCACGCATGTCTCCAGACAGAAGACGCTTTAGCTGAGAATCGAATGGGACAACGTCTTACTGTGAGGTGACAGCGCTACCGTAGCACCACCACCAAAAGACACTTTACATGTAAAACCTAGTAATTATCTCTTGTCTTAAAACAATAGAAAGGATTTCCAACCCAGACATCCTGTCTCGGAGCTTGAGATCAAACAGTCATAAAATGCTTTACTTATCAGCTTTCTTCCAGCAGGGTGCAGTGTGGTTACATTTTTGAAGCTCAGAACATGCAGTTTTCTTACATTTGTTACACAAGCCTGTGGATCATATTAATATTTACAAGGACAGAATTATTTACAAGATTCTATCTAGCTATGCTGGCAGCCTTCACATTGTCCTTTTCATTTTTCCTCACTGATGGGTTACGTATCTGACTCTGCAGAATTTCCAAAACTTGGATCTGAATCTTGAACTACCTCTTCCCATAATGCACTACACCATCCCCAACTCCTCGGGTCTCATTTGCAGCCAAAATGGTAAGATGAAAGATATGTCCATTTCACTATGCATCACAAATGGGTTTTCGGTTCAGTCCTCTGCTCTGACTTGGCCAATTCTTCAAGACATACGATCTGAACCTCCAACTCCTCCCACTTCTCATAATGCCTCACTCCTTTTCTAATTCTCAGATCTCATTTTCCACCTTCCAGCTCAGACGCGATTTCCAAGCCTCTTCCAGATAAGTGGTATTTTCACCTTTTTTTGTAAATTTCTTTCTTCTAGTAGTTTTATAGTTTTTGTAGTCTTTTCTGTACATCTGCTGTTTGCCCCCCTCCTGTTTTAGTCTTCTTTCGGTGTTAGGGTTTCTTTCCCACCCTCTGGCTAACCCTTCTTTTCCTCATTTCTTTTTCTCTCTCTTCTTTCCTATCTCTTTATAACAAAAAAACAAAAAAATCTTTCCCGGTATTTTTTTTAGAGTACAAGTGTTTGCCTGTAGACTGTGTGAGTGGCTTGTGTGAATGCTAGCCAGCATGTCTGACAAACCAGAACAGCACTCTGGTTTTAAGAGGTGTACCTCTTGTGGGTATACGATTCCCCATTCTGATGCCCACAAGAGGTGTGTATATTGCCTGCATCTGAGGCACTTGGAGATGCTGTGTGACATTTGTTCGGCCTTTAACCCCCACCCCCCCCAGTCCTCACAGACTGGCAAAATTAAACTTATCCTACGAGGTCTTCTCCCGGCTTCTGGAGCCCAGACACCCATAGCCAAGAAGCATGCCCCTTCTGTTTCTCAGAGGACCACATCTTCTGCTCCTAAAAAGAGGAGACTCTCGGATCCATCTTCCTTGGATACGTCAGGTTTTCTTTTCTGTCCAGATCCAAGACAGCCCTCTGATCCAGTGGAGCCTCTTTTGACTACTACATCCTCTCTGCCAGATCCTCGGACCTCTGGTCCGCGCACCCTATTGGAGCTGATGGAGCCTATTCTGATCCACAGCTCTCCCCTCCAGAGTGGACCCTAGTCAGGTTTTCCAGGATCAGAGGTCTTTTATCCATACCCCGGGATGGAGTAAACCCCCTCCCCTATCCGGACAATGTCGCCGGCTAGGTCCACGCACTCATCTGTGGTCTTCAGATCCTGCCTGTCCCACTCCAGTATGGATTGGATGATGTTTCCTGAAAGCCTAGATTCAGCTGGGGATCTTGCCTGCTCCAACCCATGCTGGCTCCATGAGAGTCCCAACCCTCATACTACAGCTGCCTCCTCAGATCTGATCTTTGGTTGCAGAACAGCAGGGCCTTGCGCTCCGTAGTGAACTGGTGTTGGCGCATGTAATAACCTTTTTTAGACCCTGACATTACCAGTTTGGCTCCATTCCCTTTGGAGCCGAGTGGGTCGTAGAGCTGAGAGGTCAGCACAGAGTCCTTGGGGGCAGTGTCAGCATCCACCTTTTTAGAGCCGTTCCTCCCCATTGGGGGCCTCTGTCTTCAACAGCTTGGGGCCAGTGCCTTTTGGAGGTGTTGGATCTGGGATGACTTTGTCCTTCTCTCCCTTGGTGGTCTCGTCCACTGGGGTGGGGGAACAGGTCCTCTCAGCCTTCCAGGTGTCACAGAGGGCATTCTCTACTCCTAGAGACCAAGTCCCTCCTCCACCAGGCACCACCCAATCCTCGACTGACCAGGGCTTTCCTTCCATTCATCAGATCCACTGTCATTGTCTCCCAGAAAGCTTTCAGCCTGTCCCTCAGCAAAGGATCCCTCTGTATTCTGAGTCCACCCCCAGAATACCCAGTGGAGGAGGTTCCTCAGAAACATCAGTGCAAGAGGAAGCACCTAGACTAAACCTTGGAGTCATTGACAGACACTGATTTCAATGAAGGGGAAGGGTCCCCCTGATCTCCACCCGATATTTCCTTCAGGGATATCCTAAAAATTCTGAAGCAAAAGGGTGGATGGTCTTCCCAACCCCCTCCCTTGGAGGAGTCTGTGTTCCTGAAGGCATTTGGGACTGGCCCATCGACATCCTGGGTGACCCCACTGGCAGACACTCATTGACCTCATCGTCTGCCAGGCTTGGAAGGAGCCTGACACAATAGACCCAGCTCCCAAACATGTAGATAAGTATCTTAGTCCCCCCGTGACCACCACTTTTGGAGTAAAGGTGTCCCAGTTGATGCCACTGTGGTGTCAGCACCCACCAAGAAGGAGCTAGCAGAACATTGTTGCACTGTTCATCCCCTGAACATGGAGTCTAAGGCTTTGGACAGGCACATGAAGTGTGTGTATGCCTCTGACACTTTCTGTCAGAGAGCATTGAATTACTTGGCACATTTCACATGTCTTCATAGACATTCGATTAAGGAAATCTCCACTTCTCTGACGCAATCACCGTCTGTGTAAGATTATAAAAAGGTCTCTCCTCAGCTGACCACTATGTCCTCTATAGATAACTCGTCAATGAAGTTAATCTCCCATGCTGCGGAGGGTACCTCACAAATGGCTGGTTCAGGCATAGCCCTTATGAGGCATGCCTGGATGAGACTTTGAGGGTTTGCGGAACCCTTTAAGACATCGTTCATTAATGCCCCTCTTGTGACAGTTCCTTTTAGCTTGGCACTTCAGTTAAAGAAACCCTTACCCACAGCAAACAGGAAGGCAAGACCCTGTCTTTGCTGTAGGGTCAAATTTCCCCTCCCCCAACAGACCTTCTTCAGGAACCAACGGAGTGGGAAGAAAATATGATTCTGTAAATCCCAGGGGCCCTTTCCTGATTTGCAGGATGAATCTTCTTCTAGAGGTAGAGAGGGGGGTTTGTGGCAGACACCATCCCAGACAGAGAGGGAGTCTGCAAAATCAGGGCTTTGAGGAACCCTTTGACAGGCCCTTTTGGTGCCTAAGAAGACAGGGGACCTTCGACCCATTTTGGATCTGAGCAGTCTGAATCTGTTTGTATGGAAGATGAAGCTCCACATGGTTACTGTGCAGTTCATTCTGCCATTGCTGTACAAGCATGACTGGATGTGCTCTATAGATCTCCAAGATGCATACTATCATATCAAAATAGGTGTTCCAGGAGATTTCTGCACTTCCAGCTGTGGGCCAATCATTACCAGCTGAGAGCACTGCCATTTGGCCTCACCACCACCCCCTGGGTGTTTACCAAATGCATGGGAGTGGTTGCAGCTCAACTTCATCTGCAAGGATTTATTTTATTTTTTTATTTTATTTTACATTTGTTGACCGGGATAGTCCAGCTGGATACATATCCGTTTTCAGTGGAGGCCCGGGGAGAAAAGCTCCAAAGAACAGAGGTACAAGAGCACATATTCCAACAATACAATAGAAGTTAGACATTTAGTACAATAAGTAGCATAAACATGTAATACTGGATAAGAACAATAAGTAATAAAAAAGATGTAATCCTGGGAAAAAAGGAGTTGGTGAGATGGATTGTAATGGTTATAGGGTGTACCCATTGGAATTGGGTTACATGGTGGCTAGGCTAGGCTGTTTGGGGTCAAGGGCATGTGATATTAGTCGGGGTTAGGGCATGGGCAAAGCCATTGGGTTTTTAGTAACGCTTGGAGGTGAGTTTTAAATTGGTCCAGAGTGGTCATTTGTCTAAGGTTGCTTGGAAGGGCATTCCAAGTCTTGCCAATGGAATTGGCATAAAGAGCTTCCCCTCCTGAGTTGTTAGGTTTGATGGTCAATACTTGAATACTTTTGGATGACCTAAGGGACGACAGATTTGAATAGGAGGTAAGAATGTTATTTAGTGAGGGAGTTTTGTCAGGATGTTTAATGATTTTGAATGCCTCGGTGAGCTGGTTGAGTTTCAGAACATTGGGCAATTCTAACCATCCTAGTGTTCTTAGGTTTAGGCAATGGTGGGTACGGTAGGGCATTCCTGTGATAAATCTAGCTATGTGGTGATAGGCAGTGGATAGTTTATTAAGCTCTTTTTTATGAAGGAAGGAGAATATGGGGGAGGCATAGAGGAGGGTGGAGAGGAGATGAGTTCGGGCGATGGTTAGTTTGGTGTGAGGGGTTAAGAATTTCTTAATTCTGTACATGGACCCGAGTTTCTTGTTAAGTGTTTTAATGGTCAGATTCACATGCATGTCGAATCTAAGTTTGTGGTCTATTGTCACCCCAAGTAGTTTGGTGTGGGTGACTGGAAAGATTTTGGTGCCATTGTTAGCAGAGACAACAAAGGTTGGGGTTTGGGTACTGGGGAATTGTAGACTGGGAGGTATTGCTGGAGTAGGGAAGAATAAAAGTAATTTGGTTTTGGTTGGATTGAGTAGGAGTTTTAAGTCTGAGAACCATTTTTCGACTAATGAAAAGCAGATTTGGGTAGTAGCTTGGAGGTTGGTGAGAGAGTCATCAGAACAAATAAGGGTAGAGTCATCTGCATATTGGATGCAGGTGGTATTGGGAAGGACTGAGTGTAAATTGTTAATGAAGAGAGAGAAAAGAAGGGGACCGAGGATAGATCCTTGAGGGACACCGATATTGGTGGGGAGAAGGTCTGAAATCGTATTTTGCCACTGTACCACTTGTTTTCTACCAGAGAGGTAGGCGTTGAACCAACTTATGGTGGATTTGCTAAGATTGAAGGTTTCCAGTGTGAGGAGAAGTTGTTTGTGGTTAACCATATCAAAGGCTTACGATAGGTCAAGAAAGAGCGCAGAGGAAATTAATTTGTTATTCCGGTTGCGGTTGATTGAGTCAACAAAGGAGAGGAGAGCAGTGGTGGTGCTGTGATGCGGGCGAAAGCCGTGTTGGGAGTTAGATAGGAGATTATTATGGGTAAGGTGGGTGATAAGTTGTTTGTGAATGCAGCGTTCCATGATTTTGGATAGGGGGGACAGTATTGCAATGGGTCTATAATTAGATGTATCAGTGGAGGGACCTCCTTTGTGGAGAGGAATGATATAGGAGATTTTCCAGATTGTGGGAATAGAGGCTTCAGAGATAGAGCGGTTAATAAGGATAGATACAGGGTAAGCAATGGCATCGGCTGCTATTTGTAAATATTTTGCCGGAAGTAGGTCAGCCGCTAGGGTAGTTGGTTTGAGTTTTTTTAGGAGGGTACGAATATAGAAGGTGGAGGTGGGTGCTAAGTTGAAGGCAGGTTGATTAGGATCCTTGGGTGTGGTTGCGGCCGAGGGGGAAGAGGTAAGCTGGCTGGCGAGGGACTGGATAGTCTCAGTAAAAAAAGAATTAAAAGAGTTAGCTATCTCGCTTGGATCTTTATCCATGAGTGTTGCAGGTGTGGGGGTGGAAGATTTGCCTGGATGGAGGAGGTGGTTGAAGCCAGCCCAAAATTTTTTAGGGTTGTTTTGATGCTTATCTTGGAGGTGATAGAAATATTGCTTTTTATCGGATGTAACGGCTGCTTTAGTTGAGTTTCTAAGCTGAAGGAATTTGCTACGGTCTAGGTGTTTCCTTACCTAGATGAGTGGCTGTGATGGCACCCACAAGGCATCAACTACCACAAGCTGTCCAATTCATGTTACATCTGTTTCGCCACCTGGGGATCACAGTAAATAAGATGAAATCCAAGCTGACTCCAGTACAGGATGTAGACTTCATAGGGACACAGCTAAATACAATAACGCAAATAGCAGCCCTTCCCACTCAGAAAATCTTATCCTTGAGACAGCAGGTTCAGCTCCTATTAGACAGTCCGAATTCACCAGCTCTACTAGTCCTCAGAGTCTGATCTACTTGGTACTTCTCATCTATTCCACACATTGCTGACTCCGTTGATGTGCCCGCTGAACCAATTTGTCTGTTTCAGGATGTGACATTCCTTGGAAGCAAACAGTGTGTGGGTGCTATGCATAATATCCAGAGGTAATTACACTTTTCTTTGTTCAGTCCATCCTATTGCTTCTGCATGAGGATGATTGGATGTACCTTATCCTTTTACAGGACAGGTACCATTACATCAAATTAAATGGGCACTGCAGGGCACATCTGGCACTTTGACTGAGAGCCAGTCAATACCATTTCAGAGCTCTGCCCTTCCGACTCATACAATTCCCTGCACTGAATTTGGAATTCATAGGCTCTCCTTTGTATGTCACAAACCAAATAGCATCTTTGATTCTTCGCCACGTCACATCATTAAGAAATCAAATGGTGGACTCACTGTCACTCCCTCTCAGCAAGATTAATCCTACAAACTCTTGGTGACATTCTTTGATTGGATCCAAGACACAGGTTGATCTGGTTCTAGCTAGCCTGTTTCTTCTAACCCCCCCCACCCTTCACAGCCACAGAGACCACAGACACTGCCCATCTGCAGTGGGGAGGGGGGCTTTTCAAGTAAAAGATGGTCCAAAGCACATGGTCTTCCCTGGGGACCAGGTTGCATACCAGAGTCCTAGAAATGATAGTTGTCCTACTCGCATAGCAAACTGTTTGGGGTGTTTTCTCTCTGGGACTATGGCATGTACACTGACAACATGTTAGTAGTATAGTATATCAGTTAACAAGGAGGAACTTGCTCTTACCCCTTGTACAGAGAGGCCATAAGGCTTTAGAAATAGGTGATTTCTTCAGACCGCTTTCTAATTGCAATATGCATACTGGGGAAATCCAATGCTTTGACAGACGGACTCAGTAGGCCCAGTCTGATTTCCCCATGAGTGGTCTCTCTATCAGTTAGTCGTGACCCTGATTCTTAATTGTTGGGGTCAACCTTGCTATGACCTCTTTGCTTTCCCCTAAACAACAAATACAGCAGATACAAGTGCAGCAAGTACTTTGCTCTGATCCCCCCTTTGAGTGAGTCACAGATTAATGCTCTGGTTCACACTTGACCCCTGGGTCTCTTATGTGCATATCCCCCTCTTCCTCTGATGCGAAAGTGACTACAGAAAGCAAGCAGGCTGAAGAGCTCAGTCATCCTCATTGCCTCCTCCTGGCCTTGACAGGGAGTCGATGTCCTTCTTTTCCTGTGTTCCAGTATTCTTAGTGAGGGATTCCCCACCTCAGGTGACCGGAATGTCTTCTACTATACAAAAGGTTAAGCCTGACTGCTGTAGGTGCGTGGGACATCATACATAGCGGCATAAACCAGGGACCTTTAAATGTGACTTCTGCACGCACAGACTTCAGAACTTTTCAGCCGCAGATGTCACATCGATTGCTTTGTTCCTATATGTGAAGTCTTCTAAAAAGCTAAGTACCCTGTTGGGGAATTTTCCATCTATTTTTTTCTTGAGCTTGGTTAACTGTAGTTATCAGTAGCAGATGTCAACTAAGAAGGTCAAATGCCATTGCAGGCGTCAGATACCACATAAAGATACGCATGACCACTGCATCTTTTGTCTAGGAAAGGAACATGACCATAAAATCTTATTCCATTTGCCAGTCTTTTGTTCCAAAGACCCTTCATAGCCATCTGGCTGCCCTTAACGTATATGTAGAGAACCAAAGACTTAAAAAAACTTGTGCTCAGGATGGATCCTGAATCGGCCATTCTAACTGAACCACCACGGAAAAAGGCTAAGGTTTCCAGGTGTACTTCCGTTGCCTCTCCGCCATCGGACATCCTGCCAGCTTCCGATTTAGGGGTTGAGAGACGTCCGATAGAACCGTCTACTTCGGCTCACATCAAGGAAGCCGCTTCAGAAGTAACGGGCTGCTTGTCCAAGGAACAGCACAGATGTTGGTCCCTGCTGATGTCGAGCGGGAACCAGATACAGTTTGACTACCGACCAGGGCACCATTACCTGAAGCCCAGGCCTTCTCCCAGACCTACGCCTTCTAAACAGAAACAAAAAACAAAACACCTGATTCCAACCCCTGAAGGAGTCCCAGACAGGCAATCATTTACCAACTTCTTGATGCAGGCCTTTATGGTCCTTAGGTCCACAGCCTCTTCCCCTCCACTATTCCAGTGTTTAGTCCTAGGCCTGCTTCTGCTGCTTCTCTCCCCTTGCCTGCTTCTCAAGAAGGGAGAGGAGGATTTGGAACCCTATTACACATCTTCAGATGAATCTATTTCTTATGTCTCACAAATCGCCTCCCCTCTGGAATACTATTCCCCAGATGAGGAATCCATTGACGGGGACTCCCCACCAGAGGATATCACCTTTGGGGAAACAATTACAAAAATGAAAGAATACTTAAAAAATGGGACACTACCCAGATGACTGACACCCAAAGGAGGTATTTTGAACTCCTTCAAGTGGAATCTCCCTCCCCGTCAGTCATCCCACCTGTCTTACCTGCCTATCTGGATGCTTTCATCTCTGCATCCAAGAATCCAGACTCACAACCAAGTGCTCCTAAGAGACCGGACAGGTTCTACAAAACTTACCTGATGACCAGAAACTCTTAGTAAAGCCTCCCCTGGGAGACCCTGCAGTAATTGCCATCTCCCCTGACAAGCAGTCTAGACTGATTCCTTCAGCATCTCTTCTGCCCACTGATGAGCATAGCAAAAGCTTGGATAGGATTGGGAAAAAGTGTACACCTCCTCCTCCCTGGCCTTTAGAGCTATCAATTACCAAACCCACATGGTAAAATATGCCTTGGACCTAGTTTCACAATCTCTTGGCTTCCACCCCTGCCTGCCCTATCAAAACTGAGATAGCATCTAAACTGTCCCTGGCTTTTCAGGTGTCCAGACATTCCAGAGGCAATGGCAGAGGCCTCCACTAGGTCTGCAACTCCTGCTTCAGTTCTCCGCAGATGCTCTTGGCTTTACTTCCAACCACTCCCAGAGGATTTCATGTCTAAAATCTTAGATGCCCCATTAGACTGTAACCTCTTGTTTGGCAAACAATCTGTAGAATTTTTTAAAAACCTGCAGGAGAAAAATAAGGAGCTTCTGGACATCAAGCATTTGCTTGCGTCTCCCATCCCAAAATACTACAGGAATTGTCCTGCAAAGACTTCCTTTATCAGCAGACCCCCCCCCCCCTCTACCAGGCATAGGAGAGGAACCAGGAGGCAGACCTACTCCAGAACAGTTACCTCACAACCTACTCCAAGACAGCCCTTTCAGGATAGAAGTGGACCCAACAATGCGTGACTGCCTTGCCCATTACCTTTGTATGCCTGCCTCCCCCACTGCCTTCCCTTTTGGAAAACCATCACATCAGACCACTGGGTACTGACTATCATTCAAAAGGGTTATTTCCTTTCTTGGAAGGAAAAACCCATTCCAAGGCCTAACCCTTAACCTCCAACTCCACCTTATACCTCACATATTACTAGGCCTTCTGAGATTAGGAACAATAGAACCTACCCCTCCAGGACAGGAAGGAAAAGGATTTTACTCAAGACTTTTTCTGGTCCCCAAAAAAGATGGTTCTTGTAGACCAATACTAGATTTATCCTTCCTAAACCAGTTCCTAAAAGTCTCATCACTCAGGATGCTATTCCTTCAAATTCTTCTCCCTTTAATACCAGCCCAAGCCTTCATGGCCACTCTAGATCTAAAGAAGCATATCTCCATATTCCCATTAAACCCTCCAACAGAAAATTCTTACATTTTACTGGGCCCTTTTCTCATTTTCAGTTTACAGCGTTGCCATTTGGTTTGTCTACTACACCCAGGGTATTTACAGAATGCCTAGCCCCAACCATTACTTACTGCAGGACCAAAGGTGTCCAAATCTATCCTTAGACCTCCTCCAAAATCATCTCAGGTTCACCACTTCCTTACAACAAAACCTGGGTTTCACCCTCAACCTACAGAAATCTTTCTTACTCCCTCAGCAAGACAAAATCTTTCTGGGCTGCAGGATTAGAACAGACCTGATGTGGGATTTCCTCCCCCAGGACAAAGTCCTGTCACTCTCCAATCACTTCCAAAGCCTATTACTAGTTCCTCAGATATCTGCAAGACAGTTCTTGCAACTCCTGGGGCTGATGGCAGCCACCATCCCTATGCTTCCTTTAGCCAGAATGCACATGCGAAAGTTCCAGTGGTGTCCGAAAAATGTGTGGTCACAACACCAACACTCCCTAGAGCAACAAATTTCCATTCTGCCCTGCCTCAAAACAACTAAGGTGGTGGATTCAACAAATCCTTCAGAACCCAGGACTTCCACTTCAAATCCCCTCCCCAACCCAACTTATGCACACAGATGCATCAGACCTAGTGTAGGGGGGGCACCTTGAAAGGTTTCAGGGTACAGGAGGCATGGAATCCTACCCTACAAAAGAAGCACATCAATATAAGGGAAATGACTGCAGTTCTTCTAGCCCTGAAGGCTTTCCTTCCTGTCCTCCAACCGGGTCCCCTTCAGATATTCACAGATAATACCATAGTAATACTTACCTCCTATGCCGGATAACTTTACAAATTTGGGACCTCGCCTCCAGGCAGAACTTAACCCTGCAAGCTTCATACCTCTCAGGACAACAAACAAGCTGATATTCTCAGCAGAATATCCTCTCTACGACATGAGTGGATGATGAACAGGGAGACTTTTCTACACATTGTCCACTGGTGGGGCACACCTCATGTGGATCTGTTTGCCTCCGCCCAGAACAGAGAGTTGAACAAATTCTGCAACAAGGATCACTCTCCACTTGCCTGGAGGGTGGTTTCCTTCAGCATTCCATGGAAAGGACTGTTTCTATATGCTTTTCCACCCTTCCCACTAATCCAGAACGTCCTACTGAAAATCAGGAAGGATAAACCAAAAATCTTCCTGGTGACTCCCTAATGGCAAATGCAACACTGGTTCCCCCTACTTCTCTCAGCCAATGGGCAGTTACAAGTTACCTCACAAGGTGGACCTACTCACAGAAAAAAAGGGAACTCTTATTCACCCTCACCAAAAGATGTTAAGCCTAACACTCTGGGTGATAAACTTTTAATCCCTTTCAAACATCACTACTCAGAGGACGTGCTTACAGTCCTGAGGGAGGCCAGAAAATGTGCTACGAGGAAATCATACTTAACAAAATGGGAGAGATTCTCCAAATGGTGTCTACATAAGGACAAGGACCCTGGACAGGCAGACCCCTCCCTAGTCATTGCCTGTGTGTGTGAATTCATTAAGGATGGCCTTTCATACTCTTCAGTGAAAGTCCACCTTTCAGCTTGTCTACTTCTAGATCCCCCTTTGCTGTCCAGGATGGATGGAAAACTTTTCCAAAGAGGGGCCTTACACATCAGACCACCAAGAAAATCTATCCCACCCCCCAGAAAGACTATTTGGTTTGAATGACAGGGTGTCCATGAAACCGTTCTTGATAGCAAGGGACAACATGCATTAACATTGTTTATAAGCCATTAGTCTAGTGTTTTTCAGGATGGCTCATGAGTCCATTAATAAACAATATATATTTGATATATTTTATATTTCTATAGTATACATTTATACATAAGCATATTTTTTTTAAATAATGGAACATATAGTTTGAGATATGTATATATGTTTTTAAGCTGTATGAGATTGAAGCATCTATTATAAATTAAATATTTGTTTTTAAGATAAAGAATCACAGAGGTTTTGAACATGAATTTCAGCCAGCAATTTTTAATCAAGTTTTCTAATCCAGCACTGATGTCATCAATTAAGGAATAATGATTTGTGGATGAAGTAACAGCAAAGGTATTTAAATGTAGAAATGGCTTAGCTTTTTTAACAGTCTGATGAAGCATTCGAGAGAATGTGAAAGCGCTTACTGGATGTTTTATTGTTTTGTTCTGTAGTTCAGTGTGTTTAATAAAAGGTCAAGCTTCTTATTGTCGTGTTGTGCCTCAAGAAAAGGTTATCTTGAAGTTTCTCTGTTCGCTGTGAGAGAAGGAGCTTTGATTAGCCTATCTGTCCCTGGAGGAGTGGTTTCAGCCCAGAAATTAGTAGTTTATTGGCCATTTTGGGCTAATTTCTCTCTCTTTTATTTCCCTGCTATAAAACCCGCATTTGCGTGGTTTTGCATGCCGGGCAGCGCCGGTTAGCTAGGGTATAACTATTCCCGGCTCCACAAACTCTACTCTTCAATTTTTCCCTTGGAACTAGACAAACTTTCAACTTAAGCACTCAAATCATTCACTTCTCATCCCGGCACTTGCCCAAAACTCATAGCAAGCACTAATCAACCTTAGCACTAGACCCCCCCCCCCTATACAGTAGCGAAGGTCAAGGCTCTCTATTCGACCTTACCAGCCAATCAGTAAAACAGTTCACTGTACCTATCCAGGCATGTCCAAAGGGCAGTTTCAGGTGTACTCTCCAGTCCAACTGGTGAATCTGGGCATTTTGAGGCAATGTTACAATTGCCTCCTTTACACAGACAAGCCTCTCCTCCTTCCACCAAACACTAATACATGCGAGCGATTCAATTATACAGCCAAACTGGAGGCTAAGTTCTCTCAACCCAAGACTGGACCAGGCAGTCAAAAGGAGAAGGGAATTACTTGCATCACACCACCAGTCTCACATAGACCTATGAAAACCGCACTGGCAAAAAAAAACAAAACACATAAATACACAAAAACATACTCAGAGGCTCTAAATAAAAATCTGCAAAAGCAATAGAGACCTCCAAAGCAGACATCCAAGTAACCTCCACCCCCAACACAAACCATGAAACACATACTTCACAAAACCAGTGTGCCACACAATCATAGCCCTTAAGGCAAAATAACATACCCAAATCACTAGTAATAGGTGACTCTATAGTCAGGCACACTGACGTCCCACTCACTAGGCTGAACAAGGAGAAGGCTACTGTTAGTTGCCTGTCGGGTGCCAGGATCCGCCACATAACACAAGCACTCAGGTCACTGCAGAACAAGTACAAATATGACTCTGTCATTGTTCATGTTGGTGGGAATGACCTGAGCCGTACCTCCCTGGACTACATGAAAAGAGACATGGAGGAGATCTCTGATCACATAGCCCAGGCCGGTATGACCCTGACCCTGAGTAGCATCCTGCCCTCACCAAAGAATGATACCACGGTGTAGAGAAAAAATAATCAATTTCAACAATTTTCTAAGCTTCTGGTGTCATTCAGAGGGGATCCAGTGTCTGTCAGCCTGGGATGACATGCTTGACAAGCCACACTGCTTTGCTAGAGATGGCTTGCATCTGTCACGCTTAGTCTTTCGAATTCTGGCCAAGGCTCTTGCCACCTCCATAGTGCCTTTTTTAGGCAAGGCTCAAAAGACAAACCCATCACCATAAATAGCACAAGTAACAAAAAAATGGAGGGTAATGCTGCTCAATGCCAGAAGTCTAAACCTCAAAATGCATGCACTCGAGGCACTCCTCAGTATGGAGAAAATTGATATATGTGCAGTAAAAGAAACCTGGTTTAAGGCTCCAGAGAGCACCCTAGCACTACCAGGCTACAACTCGTACCATACATTTCGGCCACAAAACCCAGACCAAAATTCAAAAGGTGGGGGAGTATGCATAGTCATCAAGGATGCCCACACCTCCAGGTTAGTGGCACAGCACGATGCTTCAGAGATCATCCACGTGCAACTAACAACAGGCAAAACTGCTATTGAAATTATAGCTTGCTACAGATCACCCACCACATCCCAGGACCCCCACTCTGCATTCCTGGAAAGACTGGGAAACATAAAGGTCCTACCAAACACCCTGATATTGGATGATTTCAATTACCCAAACATTAACTGAGAGAACTACTCAAGTACGAACTCCCTTGCACAACATTTCCTAGAATTTATAAACTCAAACGCCCTGGATCAACTGGTCAACACCCCCACCAGAGGTGATAACATACTGGACCTGGTCATCACCAACATGGGCGACCAGTGTTCCACACAGGAGGTCAACCCTTCGCTGGTTAGATCTGACCATAAACTAATCACTCTGGATATCCACATTCCGCCACCGCCTCCAGTCAAAGAAACCACCATGAAAAACTTTTCAAAAGCAAACCACATTACTTAAGACCGAGGTCGAAAGTTTCAAAGCCCCCATGCTAAAGAATAACGCTGTCCAAGCTGCAAAATCCTTTACTAATGAACTCTACGGGCACCTACAAGAATGCATGGATCATGCTATCCCAAACAAAACCAAGACTCACTTCTCCAAGAAAAGGAACCAGTCTGGTGGACCCCTGCCATAAACAAGCTATACAATAGAAGGAGGAAGCTAGTACAGAAAAGAGTAAAATCCCAAGAAGGGAAGACATCCCTGATCAGTATCAGCAAGAACCTACGTTCCTTCATAAAATCATCCAAGGCTAGCTTCGAAAGAAAAATTGCCATGGACTCCAAAGATAACCCCAAGGCATTCTTTAGCTATGTCAAGAATCTAAGTGGCAATTCTCAGATCTGCTTGTGGTTAGTGCAGAATGGCACAAAATACACTGAACTGACTGATATAGCCAACATCCTGACAGACAGGTTCAGTGCAAACTTGACCCCCAAAAAGGGCCCATAACTATACCAGAAGAATGTAGTGCCCCTGAAATCACAGACACTCAGGTTAAAACAGCCCTCTCCAAAGCCAAAAACACAGCATCAATGGGACCGGACAGTGTCCCAGGCTGCGTCCTACATGAACTCAAAGATGAACTAACCCCTCAGCTAAACACACTGTTTAAACTCAGCCTTTCCACAGGCTACATGCCCACAGAGTGGTGCACAACAATGGTTATTCTGCTCCACAAAGGTTGGAGCCACAATGGACCCCAGGAACTATCTCCGTATAAGCCTGACTAGCTTGGTCTGCAAAGCTATGGAGCGCATCATCATGGATCTCATTAACAGAGACATAGGAAACCTCCAAACACTGGACCCTACCCAGTTTGGCTTTGTTAAGGGCAGATCATGCCTCCTAAACCTGGTGGACTTCTTTGAGACAGTTACCAAGGTTATAGATGAAGGAAAGGTGGTCCACACAGCCTACCTAGACCTCACAAAGGCCTTCGACACCATTCCCCACTCAGGTATTATAGACAAGCTCATCAGCCTGAACATAAACCCCCTAGTCACAAGGTGGGTTGCCAATTGGCTCACGGACAGAACCCACATGGTAAGAGTTGTAGGAACTAGGTCTGACTCTAAACCAGTTACAAGTGGCATTCTCCAGGGCTCAGTCCTAGGACCCTTCCGGCTCGGCATATACTTCTCCGAGGTACAGGCAAGCACAGGAGGACTATGGCTGACCAAGTTCACAGACGACTGCAAACTAGGGGCTATAATTGACTCTCCGGCTGACACAGCCATCCTCCAAAAGGGTCTCACTAAGACAGATACCTGGTGTCAAAACCATGGCCTCAAGCTAAATGCCAAAAACTGCATAGTCATCCCCTTTGGAAAAAAAGTACCCACAAACTACCACATAGGTGGTAGCCCCCTAAATATGGAAGACGTAATAAGGGTTCTGGGGTCCCAAGTAGATAGTTACCTCTCCTTTGATAATCACATTGCCAAAGTGGTTAGAAAATCCTTCTATGTGGCCCACCTAATCACAAAAGGGTTTGCATCCAGATCGTAAGAGGTCATTGGGCCCCTCTACGCATCACTCATCAGACCCATCATAGAGTACAATGCCCCATTTGGGATGTACCTTACAAGACACCTGCAACAACTGGAAATACCACAGAAGTTCTTCACCAAGAGGATCACTGGCCTCAAGCAGATGCCCTATGCAGCTCGACTGAAGAAACTCCAGCTGTACTTGGTTGCATACCGCCTACTCAGAGGTGATCTCTGCCTGACATACAATGCCATGTCCAACCCAGAATTGATGGACATGCTCCACCTAAAGAAAACCATAGCCCTTCGTGCCACAAGCTCCAGGGATCTAAACCTCACCACATCAATAAATAGGACATGCTGGAGGGATAGATTCCTGTCCCAGAGACTTCCCATGCTCTGGAACAAGATTCCAATCTACAATGGCTCTGCTGGACAGAGGCACAGGAAACTAATCTAAGGGGGCAGAGAAAGCCAACACATTCTGGCTAGGCTTATAAATGCCTTCGGGCAGATAGCCTAGTACCTACCTATTTCCTGTGCTTTGTCGTGTGCAGATAGAAATGTAGCTGTCTGTGAACATTGAGAAAATGTAGCAGATAATGTCCTATTTATATGCTGCAGTATCTATAACATGAGGAAGACTGCCTCTGGTTGACTCATATGTCTGGCCAGTATACAAAAGTTTAATGCTACTGTAAGGTACGTGCAATGCCACACATCAACTAACATACGTTGGTCGTAATGAGATGGGTATAAAGCAGACAGCACATACCAACCTCAGAACTTTTCTGCTGCCTGTCCTTTCATCTGTTCCAGTTGCTCACCAGATACGTTGCAAACATTGGTTCAGATAAGTACCCCTTTGGGGGGTTTTCTTTAAATTTTGGCTACTATATCGTGCTGTAATTGCATGTCATCTAGGAATGGCAAGTCTCTGTATAGAAGGTATATTCCACATAAGGACTGTCATAATCTGTGCTTGTTTTGCTTAGGCCCAGATCACCCCATACTGCCTGTGCTATTTGTAAGGCCTTCGTACCCAGAACCCTTTGCAGACATCTAGCTTCCCTCAAATTATATCTTGAGAATTGGCACCTTAAGCATCTCGTGCATGACATAGAGGCAGCATCAGGCCCTTCAGACGAGCTGCAACCTAAAAAGGTCAAGAAGCCACTGTCTGAACTTCATGCTACTCTCTCTCTCTCTCTCTCTTCCAGGCACCCCTCCTGAGGCCATCACTGAGTCAGTAGATGCTCCTCTGACAGGTAGCAGAGGAAGCCATGAAGGACCCTTCCAGCATGTCTGCAAGGGAATTGCAGGCATCTAATTTGGGCATGGGGGGAACCATGGCTTGTAATTACTGAAGGCCTGCGTGGCATCACCCAAATCATCATGTGGGAGGATGTGCCTGTGGACATTGTGGAGTGCAGGCCAATGTCTGGCCCATCCACCTTCCACAACTTGGAAGCTCCTAAAAAGAAAAAAGTCAAAACTAAACGTATTTCTCTGATCTTCCCAGGATCAAGCACCAGATTGGCAGGCCTTCTCCCAAGGCCTGTGCAGTGCCTTTATGGCCCTACTTCAGACATCTACCTCCTCTTTCTCTTCTCCTGCCTTTCTTTCCTGTACTCTGTTAAATAGGAGGATATTTCCTCAGATGATGAAGAATCATCAGGAGATAAATCCTGGGCTTAGTCAACCCAAATTTCTTCGCTTGTGGGTTAGGCCTCACCAGAAGAAGAATCTAATGGTACGGATTTTTCTGGGGAGGATATCTCCTTTGGGAAAACTATCCTGAAAATGAGAGTTTTTCAGATGGGACTGTTGCCCAGTGTTTGACATGCAAAAGAGGCACTATGACCTCCTACAGCTGGACTGTCCCTCTCCATTTGCCATTCCCCATCCTGCCAGCCTTCTTAGATTCCAAATGTTATGACTCCCAGCTGCCAGCCCCCAAGCACTCAGATTTTATAAGGTGCCTGAAGACTCCAAATTCCATTTTAAAGCTCCCTATGCAGACCAGCTACCATATCAATCTCTGCAGACAAGGCATCCAGATTACTGCCTTCTATCTCCTTTCTGAGAGATTAGAGAAAAAAAAGTATAGACCTCTGCTACCTTGGCCTTCAGAGCAATTAATTATCAAACTCATATGGCCAAACATTCCCTAGCTCTCTTATCAGATGCAAGAAAGCTTCTTTCTGAGCTCCCTGATTCTCCCACCAAGGCCAAGCTCTCCTCCATTCTGAATTCTTCTGCCCAGGTTACAAGGCACACCA
Source organism: Protopterus annectens (assembly GCF_019279795.1). Lineage (NCBI taxonomy): Eukaryota > Metazoa > Chordata > Ceratodontiformes > Protopteridae > Protopterus > Protopterus annectens. Next base: position 755,907,932 of record NC_056737.1, on the reverse strand, counting down.
TTGCATGTAGTTATGAGGCCTAAGAGGTCTCAGCTAGGGCAGCTGCATCTGGGTGTGTCCTAAGGAGGTATTCATGGCTCAGGCTTCAACCTTTGCCTGATAATATAAAAGCTAAGATCATGGATGACCCTCTGGACAACAAAGCCTTGTTTAGAAACTCAGCTGCAGAACTTTTTAAATCTTTACAAGAAAAGTGCAAGGAGCTGCAAGATCTAAAACATATATTTGTTTCCCCTGTTGCCAGGTTTCAGAGAAACTACCCCACCAAAACCACTTTTGTCAGAAAGGCAGCTAGGCCACCATCTACCAAAGGTAAGAGGGATTCCAGGAAACAAATCCCTTTGAAGTCTGCTTCCTCTACTTCCACTCAGAAACAACCCTTTCAGGCTAAGCCTGGTAGTCTGTGACTACCCACCTCCAGGCCCATCAACATTTGTCTATTCGCCTGTCTCCTCTCCCTGCTTGGAATCCGATAACCCAGGACTCTTGGGTACTTCCATCATCCAACAAGTATATTTCATAGTGTGGAAAACCCTTCCCTCCTTCAGGGCCATTCCACAACCCCCAAAAGAACTGGAATTCTTCCCCCAGCTCATATCCACCCTTCTTTCTCTCAAGGCACTATTTAGGAAGTCCCACTGTTTCAAGTGGGAAAAGGATTGTACTCCAAGATGTTTCTGGTACCCAGGAAGGATGGCCCCCGGAGGCCCATTGTAGACCTTTCACGTCTAAATACCTTTTTGAAAGTTCCCACCTTCCATATAATAACCTTACCCACCCTTCTCCCACTCGTACTTCCCCAGGTCTTTATGGTGTCATTAAATATCAAATATGAATTAGTAAAAACTAAATGAAAACTCCAGCAAAGCTGGAACTTCCAATGAGTGACCTCTAAACCTCTCAAATCAGAGGCACATGGGATATATGTAAATGACCCTTATGAACACCAGGTGTTTCAGCTAATTGGTGATTCTGAATGCCCATGACATGTTTAATCATTTTAATTGACAATTACAGGCCAATAAAGCCAAACCCCACTAGCTGTGGATGTGCATATTTCGGCATTATGACCTCATCAGCACAGCACAAGCAGAGTGTTTGACTAAGCATAAGAAACACAGGGCTGTTATACCCAGCTGATGTCCATTATCATTAGGGTGACTGCAAAATATCCCAAATAAACTAAAACAATGAGTGAGGTCGTCACACAGAAAAAACAATTAGTAAAAACCGAATGAAAACTCCAAAGCTTGGAACTTCCAATGAGTGACCTCTAACCCTCTTGAATCAGAGGCACATGGGATATGTGCAAATGACCCTTATGAACACCAGGTGTTTCAGCTAATTGGTTATTTCTGAATGGCCATGACTTGTTTTGTCATTTTAATGGACAATTTCAGGCCAATAAAGCCAAACCCCACTAGCTGTGGATGTGCATATTTCGGCATTATGACCTCATCAGCACAGCACAAGCAGAGTGTTTGACTAAGCATGAGAAACACAGGGCTGTTATACTGTTTTGTCCTTTGGTCTGTCTATGGCACTGAGGGTCTTCACAAAATGCTTAGCTACTGTCATAGCCTGCTGAAGACTACAGGGTATGCAGATTTTCCTTACCTAGATGACCTTCTCCTCCAGGCTCCATTCCCCAGACATCCTTCAGGAGAATCTGTCCTTCACTGTCTCTCTCATCAGAATTCTACACTGACCCCTTCCCAAGACAACAATTTTTCTTGGCTACAGGATACAAACAGGATGCTAGCCTCCTTGCTTCCAGAAAAGGTCCTGTCTCATTCTATTTCCAGGACCTCTTGCCCCATCAATCTGCAACTGTCAGGGACTTTCTATGTCTCCCGGGGTTCGTGACCTCAACAATTCCCATGCTCCCCCTAGCCAAGTTACACATTAGAAAATTCCAGAGGTTTTTAAGGACAGTTTGGATGCAATGCTCCCATCCTCTGGACTTTATCCCCCTCCTTCCTGCTTGAAAAGGGAGTTAGACTGGTGGATACTTCAGGTTGCAAGGAATCCAGGTCTGCCCTTACAACCACCTCTCTCCACTCAGGAGCTGTTCACAGATGCATCAGATTTAGGATGGGGTGCAGCACTGGAATCCTTGAAGGTCAGAGATGTCTGGCCTCCAGTCCAAAGGAGCACATCAACATAAAGGAAATGAGGGTCTTGATTTTCACCCTCCAAATCTTCAAGCCTATGCTTTCCTCAGGGGTTCTAAGGTGGTTCACAGACAACACCACGGTCCTCTGGTACATTGACAGATTTAGGGGACAAAGTCTTACCTCCTGTGCATACTTGCTTTACAGGCCTAGGAGTTATCCTTGCAAAGTCAAGTTTCTCTTCAGGCTGTCTACATTCCCTTGACTCAGAATGTTGTGGCAGACACTCAGCAGGTCCATGACTCAATCCCATGAATGGATGTTTTACAGAGATGTGTTTCTGGACCTGGTCCATTGGTAAGGGTATACCTCGGATAGATCTCTTTGCCTCCCCCTTGAACAGACATCTTCCCAAATTTTGTGCCAGGATCCCACATCCCTTGGCATGGAAGGTGTATGCTCTATCTTTCTCTTGGAAGGAGATGTCTCTGTATGTACCCTCCCACCTTCCCTTTTCCTCAAAAGTTACTTCTGAAAATTCAGCAAGAGCAACCAAAAATCTTGCTGGTGACCCCCTCCTGACTAAGACAGAATTGGTTCCCCCTATTCCTGCATTTAACCAAGGGCAGTCACCAAAAGTTACCTCACAGGATGGACCTACTCACACAGGACAAGGGAACCCTAGTACACCCACAGATGTCAACTCTAAGCCTGTGTGGATGATAGGGGTGCGATTCCCTTCAGACGCCTTTTTTCTGAGGATGTGCTTCAAGTTCTGCAGGAGGCCAGAAAACCCACAGGAAATCCTAAGTTTACAAATGGAAGAGGTTTTCCATCTGCTGTCTCAAAAATGATTTACAACCACTGCTAGGACAAGACCACTGGGGCATCCACTATCTGTGTGAATTGATGGAGAGTGGGCTGTCTTACTCTTCAGTTACAGCCTTTCTTTTTGCTGTCTCTGCATGTTTGCCTGTGTCTCCATCTTTAGCTTCTAGGTTGAAAGTTAAACTGCTCTTAAAAGGCATCCTTCACATTAGACAACCAATGAAACCAGTTCCTCCACTTTTGGATCTCAGTTTTGTCTTGGAGAAATTTAACCTGGCCCCATTTGAACCATCAAGTTCCTCTTCTCTAAAACATTGCACCTGGAAAACTGTTCTCATGACAACTACTTCTGCCAGAAGGGTGAGTGACAAGCTCTGATGTCTACCTCCCCCTTACCAGTTTTCCACAGGGATAGTCTTTATGCACTAACCCCTCCTTTATGCCCAAGGTGATTAATGAGTTATCTCTCAATCAGTCTATCAACCTTCCAACCTCTTTCTCTTTTCCTCAATCCCCCACTGAGAGGATTCTACACACTTTAGATGTGCACAGGCATCTCAGATACTACTAGAACAAAACCAGTCCTTATCTGTAAGTCTGAACACCTGTTTCTTCCTTATCATGCAAGGGCCCTGGTCAACCTGTTTCCAAGCAGACTATTTTCTTTTGGATATCTAATGCTGTTTTCTTCTATGTGGCCAATAGGGCAGTGTCCTCCTCTGGAGCCTTCTTTAAAGGCTTGGACACCTGCTCTATGCTGGAGGCAGCTACCTGGTCTTCTGTTCATACCTTTACTAAACACTATAAACTAGATGTCATCTCCAGGTCCAGGGCTGGGTTTGCTAGAGCTATTCTGCATGGGTTTGTGGACAATGCTTCTGCTTCTTCACCCAAATCTTCCTCTGCATGAACTCTCATGAAAGCCTTGCATAACCTTGAGAAGGAACTAGAAGAACCTTTTCCTGAAAGAAAATTGGAGATGACAGCCAGCTGCAATGTGATTGCAGAAAAACTGGCACCAGCATGAAAAATTGAGCTCAGAAAAAGAATGGCTGATGTGGGAGCTGTAAATGGATCCATATTCTCCTTTGAAGCCCAAATGAAAAATCTTTTCCAGTTACTGTTATAGACCTTTTTAATGGAAGCCGAGTCCAAAATTTTCATGTGTACTAGGGAAGCTAGCCTGGACTATCTTATAATCAATGGAAGTGGAGAAGCCAAGCGGTCATTCAGAGGGTATGGAGATTGGGTTGTAGATGATCTGATGGATGAGAGATGAGGTCCTGAATTGGATCCAGTATCTATCCATGGGGAATACTTTAGGTGAGACCATAGGAAGGGGAACAATACCTGCCAAGGCCAGAAAAGGGCAAAGGGATTATTGAGCTCTTCAGCCTGCTGGCTTTCTGTAGAAACTTTGGAATCAGTGGTAGAGGGTGGTAAGCATATAGGAAACCCGAGGCCAATCATGAACTACAGCATCCCTCTGTGACTCCCTCTTCGGGGTGATCAGAGCGAAGTACCTGCTGCATTTGTTGTTTAGGAGAGAAGCAAGAAGATCCCAGCAATGTTGGCCCAAATGGTTGAAAATTTGGTTTGCTACTGCTTAGTTGAGAGACCAGTCCTGAAGGGTCAGAATGGACTGTCTAAGACTGTATGTTCACATGGGCTCCCTGCACAATGGGTAAGATCGAGTTCCTCCTTGTTTGTTGTTATACCAGACCACCACCATGTCTGTATGAATTGTAATTGTCCCTCGAGGGAAAAGATCCTGAAAGGCTTGCAGTGAGAGAAGGACTGCTGTCATCTGTAGCACATTGATTTGCAACCTAGTCTCATGGTGGGACATGTGCTTTGGACCATCTTCCCCTGTTACGGCCCCACACCCCAATTAGGAAGCATCCATGGTCACTGTGGCTGTTGGAGGGAGAAGAGAGAGAATGGCCTGCCTAAGTGATAGGTCTGATTGCATCCACCATAGGAGATAGCTTCTGCAAACAGGCATCAGTTTAATAGGAGCAGATAGAGGCTGATAAAGAATGGACCATTGAACAGCCAGAGTACTTTACCAAGGAGACTAAGATGATGGCCGCTGACATGGACCCCTACACTCTGATAATCAACTGAGCTGAGAGAGATGGAGATTTTAATATGTCCTGGGCTTGCTTTCTTAGAGAAGTTATGTGGTGCAGAAGCAAGGAAGCTGTTTCAGTTGAAGTGTTCAGTTGTGTTCATATAAACTCTAGATTCTGCATAGGAGTCAGGTTTGATTTTGTCTGGCTTATCGAAATACCCAGGTAGTTGAAGATGTAGATGAGGTAATCTCTTGCTTGGATCAGTTGATGCCATGTTGGTGCAGTGAGGAGCCAGTTGTCTAAGTAGTTTAAATATAAAAAGCTTCAACTGGAAAACTCCTATTTGCAGGATTGTGTTAACTGAGAGCAAGTGCCTAAAGGGCTGAGACTTTGGAAATACCCGACGGGACTTATTAAAAATTCACAGTTACCCACAAACCTTACTTCTTTTTTCAACAGGCAAGGTTATGAACTGTTAAAAATACTTATTAGTGACAATAATAGGAAAATGTCTATGCTTTTAAGAGATATTGGCAAAGTTGAAGTTAGTATTAAGAATGACTTATTTATATGAGTGTGTCAAAAATGATTTTTTTTAATGTTTTTAAGATTGTTGACAAGGGGTTGACTGATTTAAGAGCTAGAAAACAGCATAAGCTGTTAAGGAGATAAGCGGGACTATGATGCCGGCAGAGCATACCCCGACCCCCAGAAGGGCAACAAGCCCATTATTTTGATAGAGTCCCTGTGGAATATGATGAAGCTCATGAAGAGATTTTGGAGGTGGATGATTACCTGAATAGGGATGTCCCTTTAGAACCTCCACAAGTGAGGAGATCTGAGAGAATTTTGAACCAGAGGGAGATGGGGCCTGGCAATTTCAGGTATGGACAGAACAACTACCAAAACCAGTGGAAGTGGATGAGGGGAGCTCAGAATAGATGATTGAAATGGCCAAAGTTGTTTCAATGGTCAAAAACTTGGATGGCGATTTCACAGTTTATAACTATACCCATGTTCATGTTGATTTTAATTGGGCTAATTTATTTTCAAAAGGTTTGAACTTTGTTCCAGTTAGGAACGCTAACTTGGTTGACGCTATATCTTAAACTTAAAACTTTTTTGTAGGAAGCTTAATTTGGCTTTGTTTTTCAAGAACAACAACCAAACAGTGGTTTCGCACTTACCTCACAGGCCCAGTACATGTATTCCACCAGTGCACCCTCTTCAATTTTTGAAGCTTTGTGTGAAAATGAAATTAGGGAATGTCTCATACACCAGAAACGAACCGTGGTCAATAACTTAAACCACCAGGAATTGGAGATTAGGTTAATGAAACCTGACAATGGTGGGGGTCACGTTATTATGAACACTTGTGACTATGATAGTAAAAATTTGATTTGCTATATAGTGATACATATGTTGAGTCCTCTGTGAATGAAATGAATATATCTTACAGAAACATTGACCTTACCTTGGATGAATTGTTACTTAATGGACAAATCAGTTTAGATATTCATATTCTTCTAAAGCAGAGGTCCCCTAGGATCCCTACTATTTTTGGGATCCAAAAAGTGCATAAATCCATCTGTAGCCCACCCCTATGACCAATTGTTGATGCTAAGGCCTTCAAAACATTTGGCATTTTGGATGGTAGGGAGTGGGTTATTAGAGACTCTTGGGACTTCCTTGCAAAAATCAAACCAGATATGTATGATGATGGGCTTATTATGGTCACTTTAGACATCAAAGACCTTTTTTCTGTGATACCTAATGAAGAAGGCCTTGAATGTTTTTCATGAATATTTATGTTTCAATACTGATTGGGTTCATATGACAATATTGACCCCGAGGACCTGTATGCAATTGGTTTTGGGCAGCTACCACCTTAGTTTTGATGGTCATATTTTCAAACAAAGACGGGGTTGCTATGGGTGCTTGTTGTACCCCAGTATTTGCAAATATAGTATCGGCCTACTGGGAAGATGAATTCCTTAGGAACTCAGAGTATAAAAGGTACTGGGTCTTGTATGGGCGCTACCTGGATGATATAGTAATCTTGTTGAAGGGTAGTGAGGCTAAACTGGAAGAGTTTGTTGTTTATATCAATGTGACCACTGATATCCCTAAATTTACTATGACTAAAGATAAAGATAGCCTGAACTTTTTTGACGTTACTATCAAAAAGAACTACACTAAAATTCTCTGTTATATAGGAAACCTACATATTCTAATGCACTATTGCACTTTGAAAGTTGGCACCCTGAACACCAGAAAAAGGCCCTGGTTAAAGGCCAGTATGTCAGGTTTGCCAAGATGGTCTCAGAGGACAATGATTTTCAAAAAGAATGTGAGTCACTAAAGGCCATGTTAGTAAAAAGAGGGTACCCCCCGGTTTGTTAATATTATTGAGAATGAAGTTAAACACAAAAGGCATGCTGGGTACATTGTTAAATTGCTATGTGAAAACAGTGAGTCTGTTGGGACCTCTCGTTTAGACCAGGATAGGTACTCTAGGGCCTTGACTATACCTTATACACTTGATTTCTATGACATCAGGAAAATAATTGAAAAATTTTGGGAAATTATTGTTATGGATGAGGATAGTGTTGGGATCCTTGGTGATAAACCAGTTGTGGTTTATATAAAAAGACACCTGCTTTAAGGGCCTTTTGGAGAAGAACACGAGGTCTTTAAAAAATGGGGGTTGCTTTAAATGTGGTAGGTATGCTCACTGCCCATCCATTGTGGACAGAGGGGAGATCTTTATTAAGAACTACGGGTTTATATACCCAAAGAAAAGGTATTACTGTTTTTCAAAAGGGGTAATATATGTTGCTTTGTGTGACTCGTGATGGATTTTATGTGGGTAAAACTAAGGGGGCCCTCAAGCAATGGGTTTATGAACATGGCTATGAAATTAGACAGAAAAACAACAAAAATGCATTGTACAAGCATATAGAGATGTTCCCTTTGCATAAGTTGTGTGCCTTTGATCATGCTGACCTGGGTTCAAGGGGTGGACCATTGGAAGAGTTTTTGGGACTTCTTGAATTAAAGTGACAAATTAAACTTAATGCCATTAAAAACCTGGGCTTAATGACAGGGTCAGTATCATGGCTCTACTGAAACTGAAGTCTTTGTATTTTTTATGAGTGATTACCAACTAACAATGAGTGGTTTTGTGTTGTGTTTCCTTTAAAATGTGTTTTACCTTGCATGTCATTCACTGTTAATTTCCTGTGGGAAATGATGTAACTAATTTGTAGGGTGGGATGGGTTATTTAAGCAGTGTTTTGCACTTTGTATTCGTATTCTAATGAAGTCAGTGGAGTCTGACGAAAGTGCTTAATTGAATAAAGAAGAGTTTTCCTTTTATCCGGATCTGTAGTATTGTTGGCTGCCTACTTCATTATCTGTTTTTCTACAGTTTGTCTAGGTCTTTTGGCGGTTTTAAGTATGGAAACACCTGGAATCCATGTAGCCTCAGGAGAGCTGCTACAACCGCCATACATTTTGTAAACACCTAGGGAGCTGTTTTGAGTCCAAAGGGCAGTGCTCTGAATTGTTTATGATTGGCCCCAGCCAAAAACACATATGTCTCCTGGAGCATTTGTTCATTTTGATATGATAATATGCGTCCTGGAGATCTATAGATCTTCCTTAAACAGAAGTGGCAGTATGGACTGAACAGTAACCATTCAGAACTTCAACTTCTTGACATAATAGGTTTAGGTTGCTGAGATCCATTCTAGGTCTTAGGTTCCCTGTTTTCTTTGGTACCAAAAAGAAGCATAAGTTCCATATCCTATTTCTTTGGTTGGGACCTGTTCGATTACTTTTTTTCTAGAGGTTTTTTGAATTTCTTGAGTTGCAGAGTCCCACTGACTTGGGTGGTACATCAGGGAGTATCTTCCTGGGACTAACCTCTGGATATTATTTTTAGCAGCCAGGCATTGTTTGTTTTTGTTGTCCAGGCCCCTAGGTGCAAGGAAAAATATCCCCAACTGCCTCCAGAGATGAGCAGTTGGGCAGTGCTTCTGGAGCACTGATGGGGCTTATCGGGAAAAGGTTCTTTAAAGCTCGGATTCTGTGGACCCCCTCAGATGGTGACTGCCATTGAAACCTCCTCCTCTACCCACTTTCTGTATCTGTCCAAAGGGCAAGACGCACAGACTAAGTTTGTGCTGTATGGTGGAAAACAAGATCTGAGGAGTTAGGGAAGGTATGATGCATTATGGGAAAGGAAGGAGCTTGAGACTTGGATCCAAAAGTCTTGTGAAGGTGGCAGTGTCTGATCTGAGGTCAGATCAAAAGACCAAATAGTGAGGGAGACTGAAAAGGACAACATCAGATTTCCAGGTTATAGAAAGACTTTATGAAAGGACTCTTTCAACTTAGACCTCCTCCTTACCATAAAAGGCCTTTCTCCCCTTAGGATCTCAAGTTGGTACTCCAAGGACTGACTCAGAAACCATTGGAACCAGTAAGTAATTGTGACATGAAGTTTCTTTCTTGGAAAACAATCTTTTTGGTAGCTATTACTTCAGCGAAAAGAGTTTCTGAATCCAGGCCTTATCTGCTAAGCCTCCTTACAATGTTTTCCATAAAGGTAGGGTATCATTATGGTTGAACCCTTCCTTTATGCCTAAAGTGGCCATGGAAACCAACATTAATCAATCAATTCAACTGCCAGTCTTTCCCAACTTTACTAATAAGGGTGAATATATATTACATCTTCTTGACGTTCATAGACAACTACATTTTTATCTTCACAGAACAAAAAGTACAAGAAGTGCAATCAACAGTATCTTTCTCACCTAACCATTTAGATCAAGCAGTTTCCAAAATTGCTTTGTCTAAATGGATAACTGACTGTATTTTACTGATTTATTCTCTGAAATATTTGGAATTGCCTCGTCCTCCTAGAGCCCACTCTACCAGATCTATGGATACCTCATCTGCGTTTTCTTCCAGAGCTTCAAGTGAAGATATTTGTGCTGCAGCCACTTGGTCAATGACTCGTACCTTTGCACACATTACAAATTGGACATCGTCTCCAGAAGCAGGTCTTCCTTTGGTTCGACAGTGCTTCAGCATGTCCTTCCTTGAGGACCTCCCTAGAGATACATAGCTGAGGACTCTGACCCATCAGTGAGGAAGAATGAAAAGGGCAACATCAGATTTATAAGTTATACTTCCCATAACTTGACATCTGTGTTGTCCATTTTCATTCTTCCTCAGCTTCCCTCTCAGCCATTTCCTGGCCTTGTCACTTCTAAGAAGATCTTCGGATGATCTTGGAACCCTTGGGTTCCAGTTTTGAGCCTCAACCATTATTCTGTCTGTCCTGTCTCTCTAACTCTGTAGGCAATAGGATAGAAAACTCAATCTGAGGAGTTGGGAATGGTGTAGTGCATTACGGGAAAATGGAGCTCGAGACTCTGATCCAAGTCTTGGAAATGCAGAACAATCAGATTAGAGGGGTCGGATCCATAACCAGAGAGGAAGAATGAAAATGGACAATATAGATGCCAAGTTATGGTAAGTACATAATTTCTAATTAATTACAGTCTTAATTGTTTCTGATAAGTATGAGAAATTTATTGATGTGTATAGGGAAAAAGTGTATAAATTCTGCAGCTTTAATTTTCAGAATTTTGAATTGCCAGGGTCATGTAAAAGTTTGTTCTGACAAATTGAGTATGAATAATGTTTTATCTTCAGTCTTTTCTTGTGAGGAAAAGTCTGCTTTTAAATAATTTCTATTGCATAAGTCACTACTCATTCTTTACAGTGTGTGTATGCCTCTGATACTTCTTCCAGGACTATGGCCACTGGTACAGTTTTAACGGGGTTTGCATGGCTGCATTCTCATAACCTCCCAGATGTTAAAAATTAAAATTTTAAATTCCCCCTTAGATAGAGATTGTGTTTGGCCCCTCTTCTGCAGAAGTGATTAAAAAGTTTGATAGGGGGCATGGTGATTCAGGGATTCTCTTTTAGGATTTTTCAGCTGTCCTTTTCTAAATTGTCCAGGAGATTTTTTTTATCTCCTCATCCAATTTTGTCAGAAAATATGGCAAAGTTTCAACAAGACTGCAAAGAACAATGTCCCGCTAACTTTAAAACTGCCCTACATAAGCTTCATCTCTACATAAGCTTCATCTCTCCAATTGGATATATAATTGCTCAAATGCCCCATCTACCCTACATGATGCCATCACTTGACTTTTCTCCCCTTCAGACTTAATCTTGCTCCTATGCTATCTCTTCTCGGTAGCTATTCTCTTTCTTGCTCTCTGTCATCACTGGGAGTTACCAGTTAAATTTAAAGCAAACTATTGACTTGAGAGTTTTCTTATTTTGACACCTTCTGTAACCAACTGCAACTCATTTTGAAACTACTGTATATTGTATCTCCTATGAAACTTTGTATTTTTTCTGTATTTAACTGCATCTTATTTTTGAAATCACTTGTAAGTGACAGAATCTGAAGCTTATGACTACTTTGAAACTTATGGATCTTGCGCACCTTCATTTGTTCTTATGAAACTCTGGATTTTTGCTTTTTTTAAATGTTTTGATACTTTTGAAACATTGTATTTAATTGTTATTTTGATCTTGGAGCTTTTCTCCGTGGGCCTCCACTGAAAATGGGCTCATTCCAGCCCAGTGGACTTTCCTGGTTAACAAATGTCAATAAAATAAATAAATAGGTGAACAGACATTTAAGAAGAAATTGCAAAGGGGATCCAAAAAGAAGTCTTGAACCTCCCAAAAACCAAAGACTAACAAGTCTGAATGATCAAGTGACATTGTGACACCCCCCCCCCCCCCAGCTCTCTTTACTTTGAGAAAGTCTGAATGTCCATTTTTTTTCTCTTTCATAATACATTGTTTCAGACAACTGGGCTCTGAAAATCATTTATCAGGATTACAGTTGGCAGTCAGTAGAAATTCATCCTTTCCAGGGGTCCTTCCTTATCCTCCGTATCACTCTTATTTCGATCTGTTCATCACATGCTGTCCAAACGAGTGATAGATTCAATTCCTCCTCCTCAGGCAAAGAAGTGTTTTTATATTCAAGGATAATGTCCTTCTATTCATATGCTGCAGTATTCATTACAAGAGGGAGTCCACCCCCAGCTGACTTGTACGTCTGGCTGTCCAGTATACAGAAGTCAAGTCTATCACTATTGTGAGGTACGTGCAATGTTGCATGGTATCCAAACCATAAATCTGTCATAAAGTGACGTCGGGTATAAAATGGAAGTCGGCACATACCAGACATTAGAACTTTTCCGCCCCCTGTCTGATCATCTGCTCCAGTTGTTGCTCATCAGACAAGTTGCAAACATTGGTTCAGATAAGTACCCCCACTGTTTTTTTTATTGCAATCTTTGGCTACTGTGTATTGTTTTGATTACATCAGCTAGGAAGGGTAAGGGTCAGTGTGGAAGGCAGATTCCACATAAGGACTCCTACGACCATTGTTTATTTTGCCTAGGCCCAGATCATGACCATACTACCAGTGCTATTGTAAGGCCTTTGTTCCCAAGACCATATGTAGTCACTTAGCTTCCCTCATCTTATATCTCCAAAATCAGCATCTTAAGCATCTCTCACGTGACATGGAAGCTACGTCGGGCTCTTCAGCCAAGCCGCTATCTAAAAAGGCCAAGAAGCCTAGGCCTACTTTACCTTCTGCTCCTTCTGTTCCAGATGTCTCTGCTGAGCCCGATGTTGGTCTGGAGACCATTCCTGAGTTAATATATTATCCTTTAATGGGTACCAGTGTAGAGGCTGTGAAGGACCCTACCAGTATGTCCGCAGGAGATTTGCAGGCATCCGACTCAGGCATAGGGGGGGGGACTACAGCTTGTTGTGATTGATGGCCTGCGTGGTATTCCCCAGATCTTTGTACAAGAGAATGTTCCTTACTGAAATTGTGGGGGCTAGGCTGACATCTGGCCCATCCACTTTCCACCACATGGAGGCTCCAAAAAAGAAAACAACTTAAGACTAAACATGTTTCTCCAGCCCCTCAGGAACAACCTGCAGACTGGCAGGCCTTCTCCCAAGGCTTGTGTAATGCCTTTATGGCTTTGAGGCAGTCATCAGCTCTCTCTCTCTCTCTTCTCCTTCCAGTCCTCCTTCTACCCTTCACAAGAAGACTTCTGAGGAGTTCTTAGTTGATGAGGAATCCTCAGGGGATGAATCTTTGGCTTAATCAGCCCAAATTTCTTCCTCTTTGGGGTATGCCTCCCCAGAAGAGGAATCTAATGGTATTTATTCCCCAGGGAGGATGTCTCATTTGGGGAAACTATTCATAAGACGAGGGAATTTTTCAAGTGGGATTGTTGTCAGGTATCCGACATCCAAAAAAGGTACTATGACCTGCTACAGATGGACTCCCCTTCCCCATCTGCCTTGCCCCAGTCTTGCCAGCATTCATTGATGCCTTTGCTGTAGCTTCCAAATGCCCAGGTTCTCAACCTCCAGCACCCAAAAAGCCAGATAGATTTTACAAAGTGCCTGAGAACTCCAAATTCCTATTCAAATGTCCCCCTGCAGACCTTGCTATCATTTCAGTTTCTGCAGACAAAACATTCAAGATGCTACCTTCCACTTCCCTGCTCCCCTCAGATAAGGAGAACAAGGTCATGGAGAGGACAGGAAAAAAGGTTTATACTTCAGCAACTCTGGCCTTCAGGACCATTAGCTATCAGACCCACATGGCCAAGTATTCTTTGGCTCTTTTTTCGGATGCTGGCAAACTATTATGTGAGCTTCCTAACTCTCCCACTAAGGCTAAGCATTCCTCCATCCTTAACTCCTCAGCTCAGGTTACATGGCATTCCATAAAGTGTAGCTATGATGCTGTGGAGACATGCTAGAGCAGCTGCATCTGGGTCAGTCCTGAGGAGATATTCTTGGCTCAGGCTCCAACCTTTGCTTGATGACATTAAGGCAAAAATCATGGATGCCCCTCTGGACAACAAGACCTTGGTTGGTACCTTAGCTGCAGGCTATGTTGGTTTGTGTATATTTCATCTGAAGAAGTCCTTGATACAATACAGGATGAAAGTGCTTATCTGTTTGCTGCATTACTTTTATGTGGACATCCCATTCTGGCCTTGTTTTTTTGTTTGCTATTCCATGCAAGAAGGAGTAGAAGACAGATGCCTTTGTTTTTTGTACAGGAATGTTCCTATATATTTTCCCACCCTTTCCACTAATATACAAGGTACTTCTGAAGATTCAGAAGGAATCCCCAAGATCAGTGTGGTGATTCCTATGTGGCCTTGGCAACCATGGTTCTCCCTTCTTTTGGAAATAACCAGGGGCAATTACCACAGGCTTTTTTACATATGCTATGTATGCACACAAGAGCAGGGAGTGTTTGATGTACCCTGACAGTGATCTTCACTTGACTGCCTGGATAATAGTTTAATTCTTTTTAGGCTCCTGTTTACTGAGGATGTGCAGCAGGTAGTAATGGAGGCAAGAAAGCCTGCTGCTAGAAAGTAATATATTAGCAAATGGAAAAGGTTTTCTAGTTAATGCTAGCAGCATAAACAACACCCATTCAGTGCTATTTGTTCTCCAGTTTTATAATATTTGTGAAAGTTACTCCTGTGGCCCTTTTTACCCCTCTGCCGAGGTTCATTTGTTAGCCATCTCAGCATGTCTGCTATAGATCCTACTCTTTCAATGCATTCTGATGTCAATATATGGTTGGAAAGAGGTTTTTGCATCAGAGGCTTCCAAGAAAACTGGTGACCCCTCCTTGTGATCTTAGTGTTTGCTTTTCTAACACAAAATTTTCTCCATTTGAATTAGCTGTCTGATTTGATATTCTTAACATGGAAAACAATAAATCCTCAGTTGCAAGCTGTTATGGTAAGTCAACCAAATTGATTTTCCAGAGAGAGAGAGAGGGGTGTGTTTGAAAACTAATCCTATAAGCGTTAACATTAAAACAAAATTTAAATATCCCCATTTTCTTTCCTAAACCTAAAAATGAGAGAGAGTGAGATGGCTACTTCATACCTTGGATGTCCACAGATAACTGGCACTGTCTTGATCGAATCTTTGAATTCATTGTTCATTTCTTGTGAATGCAAGAGGAAGGGACAACCTGTGAAAAAACAGATATTTTCACATGGTTGTCTCAGGCTATTACTTTTTGTTGCAATCACCACAGCAAAATATTCCAGGCAGTGGCAAAGCCCCACTGTACCAGGTCCTACCTATGGCTTTTTGGAAAGGGTTGGATCCTAGAATTATTCTAGAAGCAGCAGCTTAGTCCACTGTACATAGTGTTATAAAGCATTACAAGCTCGATTCCTTCTATAGGTCCAGATCAGTCTTTGCTAAGACGATTCTCCAGGGACTCCTGGACCATTCTACTTCCATTTTGCAAATGTAATAAGCTAGCTTAATCTACCTATGTAGCAAAGGCTACTGCAGCAGTGATCAATATGATGAATATAGTATAGTTGTTTATAAGTAAACTTACCACAATTGCAGTTTGTATTATTACTGCTGCAGTAGCTGGTCCCTGGCTCCCTCCCCTCTTTCTGGTGTGGTGTTTGAGTGTGTGTGAACATTTATTTTTTGTTGTTTCTAGCATTGTCCTTTCACTTCTCAGCCTCCCTCCCTCTGTTGACATATAAGTTATGAAGGGCTTGGTGCCCAAACCTGTCTTTATAGTCAGCTGAACTCAAATTGACAAATTTTGAATGCGTTTAAGGTGCCATAAAGCTTTGGAAGCTTGACCAGCTTATGTATCCTGTGTAGGATATAACCCATATAGCTAAGGCTACTGTAGCAATGATCATTTGAACATCTACTATTAATGGTAAGTTTACTTGCTCAGCTGTACAGTTTATGCTGTGGGACAACTGTTTCACCGAGGAAGACTTTGGGATCACTAAGTTTACTCCAATGCCCTTTCCATACTAGAAGGAAGTCTACCTGAGTTGCGTGATGGCCACTTTTGTATGTGATCTTGTGACTCTCTCTCTTCCTGAACCACATGTTGGTCACCATCAAGCCATTTTCTAGAGAGAAGTCTGGAATGGCTTCCCCTTTATTCCTATTGCCCCACCCATGTGGTCCAGGATACAGTTTGTCAACAGGGAAATATTTTCCCCTTACAGCTAGGATTCTGGAACTAACCCTGCCCTTCTTCCTTGAAGGTTTTGGCGTGCTGCCCATTCTCTCCAGTTACTTGTTTCTTATGCAGAAATAAAATTGCCCAAAGTTACGCTATGTAGATGGCTATTATGGGCCTATTCCACTAAATCCATGGCTACGAGATAAGTTTAAGATCCATGTAGACCAATGTTCTATCCCTGAAAATAAATTCAGTACTGAGCTACAACATACCCCTTGGGTCTTATTTTTTCTCCCTTTCCTACTTTAAAAACAGGGTCTCTCAGGAGGTGTAATGGTGAATTGACTTCCCAGAGTCAGACCTACTTGGAATTCTTGCCTTTTCCACACACTGGTGGCTCCATGTATGTGCCAACTGAATCTTATTGCCCATTTCAGGATACGTGCCTTCCTGGGGGGCTAGATGTTGAAGCTTGGGTCCCAGAAGCAGAGGTGCTCCCAGAACCAGGACTTTAAAGAACCTTCTCTGACAGACCCTATCAGCGCTCCTGAACTGCTGTCCAATTGCCCATCTATGAAGGCAGTCAGAGGACATTTTTTCGTGGCACCTGGACAAATGGACCAGCTTAGCAAACAATGCCTGGGTGATAAGCATAATATCCAGAGGTTATTACATTTCCCTGTTTAGATCTAAACAATTGATATGTAGAGAAGTCAAAATTTCAGATGTTCATGGTTCAGTCTATCCTACCACTTCTATGCTAGGATGATTGGATGTACTCTATACCTCTTTAGGATATGTACTATTACATCAAATTATACAGGTGTTCCAAAAGGCATCTATGCTTCTGGCTGATAGCCAGTCATGAGCTCTGCCCTTCTTCATAGTCTCCAGAATATCTTTCCATATGCATGGCAGTGGTGGCTGCTCACCTGAGGCTCAAAAGATTTCAGGTGTTTCCATATCTGAACATCTGCCCCAACCAGGTATCAACTGTTATAAGCCGTGGATTACTTGTTTCAAATTAACAGAACCCTAGGCATTGCTATAAATTTGGCAAAATCAAATCTGTCCTCTGTACAGAATTTGGAATTCATAGTTTCTCCTTTGAATACCACAAACCAGACAGCATTTTTTGATTCTTTATTGAATAACATCATTAAGAAAGCTAGTGCAGGACTTGCTGTCACTTCTGTCCTTCTCCAGCAAGATTAAATCTACAAGCTTGTGGTTCTATTCCCTTTCAGCATGTATCTGTTCTTATAACACCAATTTACAAATGTCATCTTCGCTGGTAGATCTGGTTGGACAATCTTTTCCTAGGCAGGCTGTTTCATCTACCCCCCCTCCACAGCCACAGTGACCATGGATGTTTCCCATCTGGAGTGGGAAGGGGGGATATTTCAAAGAAGGATGGTCCAAAGCATGTGGTCTTCCCTAGAGACCAGACTGCATACCCAAAGTCCTAGAGATGAGAGATGTCTTTCTCGCATTACAAACTTTTCAGGATGTTATCCCTCTGGGGACTATCACAATGCACACTGACAAGGCCAGTAGTTTAGGATTTCAACAAACAAGGGGGGACCCATTCTTACCCCTTGTTAAGAGGGGCCATACGTGTTTGGAAATGTATTCACAGTGGTGAGGAAATCATTCTATTCTTGCACAACTTATAAACAAAGGTATGGCATCTAAGTCCATGGAAGTAATTGTTCCACTGTATTCAACATTCATCAGAACTATCACTGAGTACAATACCCCCTTTGATATGTACCTAACCAGGCATATCCAACAACTGGAAAGTCCACAGAGGTTCCTCACTAAACAAATAAAGGGTGCAAGTAATATGTCCTATGGAAACTGCCTCAAGGCCCTATCCCTGTATTTTGTCTCCTACAGGCGTTTGAGGGGAGATCTATGCCTGGCATACAGGGCATTGTCAGACCCACCTCTAATGGACCTCCTGTATATCCACAAAACAAACAGTACCAGGATTACCCGTTCTAAAGTCATAAACCTTGCCTGTGATATAAATAGGACCTGCTGGAGAGAGAGGTATGTATCCGAAAGACGGGTCTATATTAGAACACCGAAGTTTCAAAACTTTGAATGTTCTAATATTGAACCCTATTCAGCGAAAGCTGAAAACATTTAACATACAGAACAGCAATTTTTTTCCTAGGGAAAAATTCACTGTTCCAAAATACATACACACAACACAAGCACACCAAACAAACAGCAATCCACACACATACACCTAAAATCTTGCACCTAACCCTACACTAAATTATACACACACCATTAACTATCCACGTACCTTAACCCAAACCCTAACCCTAAGGTTTATCACTATCACACACTCACCCACACCCTAACCCTAACTCACCTACCCTGCCCTAACCCTCACGTCCACACAATTGCACACTTACCTGACCCGCGCCCTAACCCTAACTCACCTAACCAACCCTAACTCACCTAACCAACCCTAACCCTCACATCCACACAATCGCTGACATACCTAACCTGCGCCCTAACCCCTAACTCACCTAACCCGCCCCCTAACCCTAACTCACCTAACCCGCCCTAACCCTCACGTCCACACAACTACACACATACCTAACCCGCACCCTAACTAACCTAACCTGCACTCAATCGCACACTTACCTGAACCTGACCTGTAACTTTCTACCACAGCACTGAAAATACCGAAGCAACAGAAACGGACAACCAAATTCTTTCCCTAGGAAAAAATTTGGTTTTCTGTTGCCTCGATATTTTCAGGTTTCACTGAATAGGGTTTGATATTAGAACATTCGAAGTTTTGAAACTTCGATGTTATACTATAGACCCCCAGAGACGGCTCCCCATCCATGTGAAGCAGAGTTCCTCCCTAATCCAATTCCATTGCAACTTGGACAATTGGATGGGAAACCGGAAATTCATCCCTGGTTTGGCACCTATGTCTCTGATGCAAGCAGGTTCATCTTCCAGGCCCATGCTTACACTTATCAAGGGTATCAGAACTTGTCAGAGATTTAGGATACATGGCTAGGCTTAAAAAGGCCCTTGTGGTCGTTAGCCTAATAAACACCTATGAACCTATGGAAACACTTGATTTCTTCAGACAGTTTTCTAATTGCAACACACATCACACATACTGGGGGAATTCAGCACTCTGGCAGACAGACTCAGTAAGTGTAGTCTGCTTCTGCATGGGTGGTTCATCAGTCAATCAGTTGTGATCCGGATTCTTAGCTGTTAGGGCCAACCTTGCTATGACCTTCTTGTTTTTCCCCTAAAATAACAAATGCAGGAGGTACTCTAATCCCCCCTCCAGGGGAGTCCCTGAGGGATGCTTGTTGTCACGATTGACATCCCAGTCCCCCCTCTACTATTGATCTTGAAGTTTCTATAAAAAGCCAGCAGGTTGAAAAGCTTCATCATTCTCATTCCCCCTTTTTGGCCTCATCAAGTGTGGTTCCCCTCTCTCATTTCAAACATCCCCTATGGATTCTGGAACCCAACTGGGATCTCTTATCTCACCCATCAGAGATCCAGCATCCAAATCTCCTTGCTGTCAAACTGTCTGCAAGGTTTCTCTATTCCTAGTGATTGTAAGACGGCACAGGCTCACTTCCCTTGTTTGTGAAATTACCCAGAAGGTTCAGGACCTCTGCTATATCATTGCTTATCCTGACATAGGTTGGTACTAGGCTATCGGCCCTAGGGCCTATACAAGCCTAGCCATAGCAATTCCCTGGCTATTTCTTCCCACAGTATTTACTTCCCTGGACCCCTGTCTAATAGGACGACTGACATGATCCCAGGGGTGAATTTCCTATCTCCCATCCAATCATCAAGGTTCCTTTTGAAGAAGGCCAAAGATGTGCTCTGCTTGACATGTATGGGCAGTCTATTCCAGAGTCTGGGGAGTCTCTGGGTCAGGAACCTATCCCTCCAGCATGTTTTGTTCATTGTGATGACAAGGTTTAGATCCCTGGAGCATGTGTCTCTGACGGATTGGGATTTCTTTAAGTGTAGCATGCCCAACAGCTCTTTGTTTGACATGGCCTTGTATGTTAAGCAGATATCGCCTCTGAGTAGACGATATGCGACAGAGTATAGGTGGGGTTTTTTTAGATGGTCAGCATAGGCCATCTGCTTTAGGCTTGTGATTCTTTTAGTGAGGTATTTCTGCGGCCTTTCCAGTTGTTACAGATGTCTTGAGAGGTACATACCAAACAGGGCATTGTATTCTATAATGGGCCTAATGAGGGATGAGTACAGTGGGACAATGACCTCCTTTTTTTCTGGATGAAAAGCCCTTATTGATGAGGTGTGCCACATAGAAGGATTTCTTGACTGTTGTGGCGATGTGGTTATCGAAGGTGAGACCACTGTCCACCTGTGTCCCTAAGTCTCTTATCACACTTTCAGTGTTTAGTGTACTGCCACCTATGTGGTAATTCACGGGTACGTGGTTTTTTTTCCCAAAGGGGATAACTATACATTTCTTGGCAGTGAGCTTGAGTCCATAGTTCTGGCACCAAGCATCTGTTTCTGTAAGGGCCTTTTCTGGAATATCCACATAATTTGGGGATTCAATAATGGCTCCCAGTTTTCAGTCATCTGCAAACATTGTTAGCCAGAGTCCCATAGTGTTGGCCTGTACTTCAGAGAAGTAGATGCCAAACAAGACCAGTCCCAGGACTGAACCCTGAGGTACTCCACTTGTCACTTGTATGGAGCTGGATTTGGAGTCGGCTACTTTTTCATTGTGGGTTCTGTCAGTAAGCCAGTTGGCAACCCATCAAGTGATGTAGGGATTAATGCCCAGCTTAGTAAGTTTATCTATGATTCCAGAGTAGGGGATGGTGTCGAAGGCCTTGGCGAGATCCAGATAGGCTATGTGGACCACCTTACCCTTGTCCATGGCTCTGGAGACTGATTCGAAGAAGTCAATCAGGTTCAGGAGACAAGATCGGCCCTTCATGAACCCAAACTGTGTGGGGTCCAGTGTTTGAAGGTTGCCAATGTCTTTTTTTATAAGTTCCATGATAATACATTCCATGGCCTTGCAGATCAGGCTCGTCAGACTGATGGGGCAGTAGTTCCCGGGATCCAAGGTGAATCCCCCCTTGTGGAGTGGGATAACTGTAGCTGTGCGCCTTTCAGTAGGCATGAAGCCTGAGGTGAGGCTATGATTAAACATGACACTTAGGTGAGATGCCAGTTCATTTTGTAGTTCATGTAGTACACAGCCTGGGATGTCGTCTGGTCCCATGGATGCTGTATTCTTAGCTGTGGAGAGTGCGTTTTTACCTGTGTGGCTGTTATTACCAGAATTTGGCAATCTTTTGGTATTGCGATGAGCCCTTTAGGAGATGAAGTTTGCACTGAATCGATCTGCCAGGATATTGGCAATATCCTTGGGATCAGTATATTTAATGCCATTCTGTTGTAGCTCAGAGCAAATCTATAGAATACCTTGTGGTTGTCTTTGGAATCTTTGGCAATTTTATTTTCGTAACTAGCTTTGGAGGATTTTATGAGGTATCTCAGCTTCTTACAGAGGCTGGTAAGGGAGTTTTTTTGCATCCTGGGATTTTCCACTTTTCTGCAACAGTTTCTTCCTTTTGTTGTAAAGTTTGTTTTTGGCAAGGGACCACCAGATTGGCTTCCTTTTTTTGGAGGAGAGTGTCTTGGTCCTAATGGGGATGGCACGATTCATGCACTAGTGGATGTGCTCATACAGTGCCTTAGTGTAGGATTCAGCAGTCGTAATTTTAGTTCCCATCTGCATGGGTGTCATGAAGTGTCACTTCTGACTTGAGTAGCATGAAGTTGGCTTTGGAAAAGTCTTTTACGGAGGTTTCCTTACTGGGGAGTGGGGTGGGATGTGGATGTTAAGGGTGATTAGCTTATGGTCAGACCTGACCAACGAGGGGGTGACCATAGGTGTGGAGCATCGATTTCCCATGTTGGTAATGACAAGGTCTAGGATATTGGAGCCCCTGGTGGGACTAAGGATTAGTTGATCCAGGGCATTGGAATTTATGAATTCCAAGAACCGTTAGGCAAAGGTGTTTGTACATGAGTAGTTTTCCCAGTTAATGGCAGGGTAGTTGAAATCACCCAGTATTAGGGTATTTGTATCTTAATATTTTCCAGTATGTTTAGAAAGGTGTAGTGAGAATCTTGGGGCATGGTGGGGGATCTGTAGCAAGCTACAGTTTGGATTGCAGTATTACCTAGTGTTGCACCTGGAGAATTTCAGAAGCATTGTGTTGGGCAACTAGCCTGGTATTGTGAATATCCTTGGTGAATATGGACATTCCTCCACCTTTAGTGTTTTGGTCCTGGTTTGGTGGCCGAAAAGTGTGATAAGAGTTGTAACCTGGTATTGCAGGGGTGCTGTCTAGAGCCTTGAACCAGGCTCAGTTACTGCACGGATATAGATGTTCTCCATTTTTTGGAGTGCATCCAGAGAGTGCATTTTGAGGTTTAGATTTCTAGCATTGAGTAGCATTACCTTCAGATTTTGCATGCTTGTACCATACGCTTCTTACCTCTCTCTCTCTTTCTCCTTTCTGGCCTTATGAGGAGTTTATTATAAAATATTCAGCTGCCATGATTACGTTTGCGATGTTACATTTGTATGCATCCAGGAGAAGCCGAAAGAAGAAGAAGAAGATTAAATTCTGGTTACCAATTATATGGATTTCTCTTTATCACTGTGGAAACCAATTTCTTTCCTTGATTACTTCCACATGATGTAAAGTTTTCCTCTGAAAGGAATCTTGCTACATAGACCTTCCATAAAAGACCCTTTCTGATGATGTCAGTCTTCATTCATTCTTAACTGTTGGGTTTCAGTTCCTTCCTCGGAACCGGCCCGGTCATTGTATTAAGCTTGTGCTAGCCAGAATCTCTCGAGCTAGGGCTACCCATAGTGCCTCTCTTCCCTTCTGATCTCGTTTGCTGCATAGAGTTTTTGAACATGTCAGACATGCTCACAAGCTAAGTGCTAATTTTTCTTCATAAAGACCTGTTAAGGCTTGTTCTTATCTTTAAACTTGTCGATAAGCTATTTTTTCCTGATTACTGTGCTTTCTGTTGAGTGTGAGTGATATATTTTTCCCTTTTTAGTATTCTCTCACTTTACCATTGTTAGTATAGGCCCCTCCCTTCCCTCTGGTAAATCTGTAATATCATCATTGGTATTTTCCTTTTTTCCCCTTCTTTAACCTTCTGGGTTTCTCTTTGCTACCATTGTTGGTACGATCCCCTAAAAGAAAAATCTTGGTGTGTGTGTGTGTGTGTGTGTGTGTGTGTGTGTGTGTGTGTGTGTGTGTGTGTGTGTGTGTGTGTGTGTGTGTGTCTGTCTGTCTGTTGTGGTCCAGCCTCTATGTGAGCTCTGCGATGGTTCAGTGGTTGGACCCTTGCAGAGAGGTGAAACAAATTACCGACAACTATTATGGAACAAGTTACATCGGTACTGACCCCTTCATTGGTACCTATGACCCTCTCAGCAGCAACAATAGTTTCCCAATTCATTCCGGTTACTTCCCCTCCAACACAAACAATTGGTCAGCCGACCATGGTGCTGAAGATCGACTCCTTACCCAAGACTAGGTACTCCCCATCTACTGAACCTTTTTATGGTCAATGGTTGAGTCCTTTCATTGAATGTCCAGAATCACCCTCGGGGATGTCTATTTGTTCCACCAGGAGCCTTTCGGAGCTTGATGTAGTTAGATTAATGGATCAGCTCTTAGTGGCCAGAGGTCTTCCAGCCCCCTCTAGGACTTCCCTCCCATCCGGAGCCAAGGTGTACTCTCCAAGGACTCCAACTTATCTTCCTCCTTCAACCTCTCTGCAGGTCTTGGAGCCTTCGACTTCGATGCCGCTCCTGGTGCCAACTACTTCGGTACCAATGGTGGATCTCACCTTGGTTCTGGAGCTGATTGTGTGGTCCTCAGCTCAATCGGAGCCGACCCACCCTCTGATCCTGCTGGCTCTGGGATTCCTAGTTTGGTGCCAATTATTTCCATGGTGCCATCTATGGTTCCGGGTTCTTTGACAGTTCTAAGTGCCCTTCGGGCTCCTAGTTTGGAGGTGGGCTCATCGGAGCAGGGTGTCACCCTGGTTCCAAGGTTGTCTTTCGTGGTTCAGGGCTCATATCCCTCTTCAGACGGGCCTGCCTTTCAGATTATGGAGAGGGCTTTTGCCTCAGCAGGCTTGCAGTTGGCACCATCTTTGTTGGAGTGCCACATCTATGTATCCTCTGGCTCGCAGTGGCCACAATCTGCTACATTTGAGCAGCAGGCACAAGAACAGCAAGACACCCTGCTGCAGGGTACCCTCTCTTCAGAGACCTCCTCAGACCTTCCCCCTGAGGTGCCACCCTGCAAGAGGTCATGTAAGAGGAAGCACTTAGATTCTCCAGAAGAATCTCTCACTGAGGATGCAGACTACGATGAAGGGGAAGGGCGCCCACAGTCACCTCCCTGAAGATGTCTCCTTCAGAGGCTTCCTGGAAATCTTGAAACAGAGGGATGATTGGAAGCCCAAAAACCCTTCCTCCAAGGAATCTGTTTTCTTGTAGGTTTTTCGTGCCTGACCCTCTACTTACTGGATGACCCCACCTGCCGATGAATTGATCAAACTCATCGTGTAGCATTCTTGAAAGGCCCCTGACACTATAGATCCAACTCCCCAGAGACCAGACAAAATTCTCACTGCACCAGAAGATCAACCCACTGGTCCAAAGGTTTAGCGGTAGATGCTATGGTGGTGGTGGCTACCACGAAGAAGGAACTCGCAGAGGAGAGTCCTATTGTCTATCTTCCAAACCAAAATTCTCGATGATGGACAGATTCAGGAAGTAGGTCTATGCTATAATGACCTTTGCCATATGATCATTGAATTTCTTGGTACAATTCACCCTTCTTCAAAGGGACCTGATTACTGTGCTCTCAGGGGCCTTGGCAGGAGCAGTGTCTGAGGTACGCGATAAGGTTGCCTCCAAACTTGCCACACTAAATCAATATCGAACTCGTCCATGTGGCTTATTGCATGCACAGCCAAAGGGACGGCCAGGGCAGCGGGTAAAGGCTCTGCCATTAGGCGTCACACCTGGATGGGCTTATGTGACTTCACATACCCCTTCAAGTCTTCCTTTGTCAATGCTCTGGTTGATGCTACCTCATTGTTTGGCTCAAAAGTCAGAGACACATTAGCCAGGTGTGAGAAGGCTGGAAAGACCCTTTCTGCTGTGGTGTGCATTTTTCACTCCTCAATGACCTTATTCCAGAAATCAGAGGGGTGTAAAGATGTGGTTCAAGAAGTCCCAAGGGCCTTTTTGGGACATATGTGGCAAGTTTTCCTCCTGTAGCAGAGGGGGAACTCATCGGGAAGCCACTCCCCCATGGCAGAGGGGGCCCTGCATAATCAAGGCTCCAGAGATTCTCTCTGGACAACCTTACCAGTGCTCCTGAATAGCGTCCTGATTGCTTACCTCTAGAAGCAGTCGTGAGAAGATTCTCTCTGCAGCACTTAGCCAGGCACTCAATAACATCAGAGTCCTGGTGCAGACGATAATTACCATATCCCCCTTCAACCTTTACCCAACACCACAAAGATGAAACCCCAATGTTCTATCCAGTCAGAGGGATACAGTAGCATAAGAAATTCAAAAGCTGCTTCAGAAAGGTCTTCCGAACAGTCCCACCAGACCAAATAGGATCCGGATTTTACTTAGTATTCTTTTTTAGTGCCAAAAAAGATGGGGGACTGGAGGCCAATTCTAGACCTCAGTGTCTTGAACAACTTTGTTCGACAGACAAAATTCCGGATGGTCACTGTACAGTGTATCCTTCCCTTTCTGGAAAAAGACAATTGGAAGTGCTCTATAGATCTTCAGGATGTGAATTACCACATAAAAATGGGCAATCACTCCAGAAGAAACCTCCCCTTCCAGCAGGGAGCAAGTCACTACCAATTTTAAGCACTGCCCTTTAGTCTCACCACAGACCCCAGGGTATTCACCAAATGCATGGCAGTGGTAGTAGCTCACTTAAGGATACAAGGATTCTGCATGTTTCCATATCTAGATGACTGGCTCCTCAACTCCCCCACCAGTCATCTACTGCTTCATGCCTTGGACTCCATTCTACACCTTGCAGAGTACTTGGGTATTTCAATAAACAGGGAAAAGTCAAAGCTGTCACCCACGCAAGGTATAGAATTCATAGGAGCTACATTCAACATGTGATCCTGTGTGGCTGCTCTACCTCTTCACAGGCTGCAAAGATTGAGGTCACAGCTTCAAGTGATACTCTCTCAAGACAAGCTCCCTTAGACTTACAACTCCTAGGGTCCATGGCAGCAAAATCACTCGAGTTCCCCTGGCAAGGTACCGCTTGAGGCTGTTTCACTGGCTCCTGGCATCACAGTGGTCTCTCAACACATCCAAACGTCCTACCCAATCTGCACAACCAGCTAATGCAAGCAGGATCTAAACTGGTGGATGAAGTCAGAAGAGGAATTATGGAGTTGCCTCTTTTCCCTCTCTCAGCCCAAGACCGTAGTGACCATGGATGCATCCTTAATGGGTAGGGGGGGCATTTTCAGGGAAAGATAGTCCAAGGCACTTGGTCCCCCTTAGAGGCCAATTTGCATATCAAGATCCTAGAACTGAGGGTGGTGCTCTTATTGTTGCAAGGATTTCAATCTGCCCTCCCTTTGGGGACAATTGCTATTCAATCAGACAACATGTTGGTGGTCTGGTACATCAACAAACAAGAAGGAACCAGATCCTACCCTTTATGTCAGGAAACCCTAAGAGTGTGGCAATGGGTGATCACATCCAGCTGCTTTTTGATAGCAATGCACATTCCAGGGAAATCCAACATGATTGTGGACAAACTGAGCAGATGCATCCTACTGCCTCACGAGTGGTCTCTCAATCCCAACATAGGGATGAAGATCTTTTGTCAATGGGGTCAGCCTTGCTGTGACCTGTTTGCATCCATAAACCATAAATACAGCAGCTACTTTGCCCTGTCCCCCCATTGGGGGGAGTCCCTGAGAGATGCTGTCCTACATGTTTGGCCCCCGGGACTACTCTATACTTTTCCTCCCTTCCCTCTGATTCCCCAGTTTTTGAAGAAAGCCCAAAGGTTGAGAAGCAAAGTGATCCTCATTGCCCCTTTTTGGCCCCACCAAGTCTGGTTGCCCTTTCTATGGCTTTACCTAGTTCACCGTCCGTGGACTCTTGACCCAGCTCCAGACCTATTGTCTCATCTACAGTGATTAGTCCATCCCAACCTACAGAGTCTCAAGCTGAAGCCTTGGTACCCCCACTTCCACTGATTGCCAGGCAGAATAATCTTTCTTCCCCAGTACAAAAGATACTTCTGGCTTCTTATAAACCATCCACCAGGAAACTATCTCAGTAAATGGAACAGATTCAGACTTTGATTTCAAGGAGGAGAAATTGACCCTTTTCAGTCTTGATTAATAAGGTGTTAGAATATCTATCAACTGTATTCTAATCAGGAGCCTCAGCTTCTACTATCAGAGTTCATTTAGCTGCTATCTCAAATTTCCATAATCACTTTGATGACTTTTCCTTAATCTCTCATTGCCTTTGCAAAACCTTCCTAAAGGACGTTATGAATTTGAAACCATCTTTCAAAGAACCCATTGAACCTTGGAATTTAACGTTAGTCTTGCAAAGTTTGACCCACCAATCCTTTGAGCCAGCAGCCAGTTGTGATATCAATTTTTTATCTTGGAAGACCCTATTCCTGGTAGCCATCACATCATCCAGGAGAATATGAGTTACAGGCTGTGTGTGTGAAATTTCCATATATCATTTTTCACAGAGAGAGAGAGTATCACTTAGAACTAATCCCTCTTTTCTACCCAAAGTTATATCTGATTCAAGTATTAATCAATCCACAGAACTACCAGTTTTCTTCCCAAACTTCCCAAACAAGGAAGAATATTGTTTACATCTGTTGGTTGTACACAGGCAATTACATTTGTACCTGGATAGAATGAAATTGTTTAGAAAATCAGACCAATTGTTTCTTTTTCAGGTACTCTACTGGGCAAACCAGTTTTCAAAGTTACCTTATAGAAATGGTTGAGAGATTGTATCACCTTTGTTTATGACCAAAAAAAGCTAAACCTATCAACCAAAGTCAAGGCTCATTCTACCAGATCAGTTTCCACTTCAGTGGCCCTGCATTCCAGAGCCTCCATGGATGACATTTGTGCCGCGGATACTTGGGCTATCCCTCATACCTTTATCACTCATTACAAATTGGATATGGTCTCCAGGGGAAGAGCATACTTTGGCTGTATGGTGCTCAGGAATATCCTTCTATAAGGCCTCCTGGGACACAAAGTAGCTACTGACTTTGTCCCAACAGTCAAAAATGAATGAAGACTGACAACGTCAGATAAAGAAGTTATGTTCTTACCAAAACATTCCATCTATGTTTATCGATCTTCATTCATTCTTGACATCCCAACATCCTCCAAAGACTCCTGGAGGTTCGGAACTAGTCCTGGTTTTGTAGTAGGGCAGTTGCTCAGACAAAGCTTCCACCTTTTTTATTTTTATGGCCAAAACTCGATCTCAAGGGAAAGGAAGTGAGGCACTATGGGTAGCCTTAGCACGAGGGTTTCTGGCTAGCACAAGCTTAATACAACAGCCGAGTCAGTTCCGAGGGTGGAACTGAAACCCAACAGTTAAGGATGACTGAAGATTGACAACACAGATGGAACTTTATGGTAAGAACATAACTTATTTTTTTCTCCTTCAGTTCTAATGGTTATTCTTCAGAAACTGACGCAGAAATCCTTGAATCGATGAGCAATTGTTATATGAGATCTGATGTTTTCTCTTTCATTCATCCTCAAGTATGGGTTATGGATCCAACCTCAGAGCCAACTTGGCCACATTTCTTCAGACTGCGATCTAAGTCTCAAGCTCCTTCCACTACCCACAATGCCCTGCACTCCAACCAACCTCAGATCTTGTTTGCTACCAGGCGCCAGCTGAGTCAGATGTGGTCGTGAATAGTCTCAAGCAGTCAGTGGAGTTTTTGGATTTTTCTGCTTCAGATAAGTCTGTTTTCTATTATATTCTTACTTTACTTCTGTGTGTGTGTGTGTGTGTGTGTGTGTGTGTGTGTGTGTGTGTGTGTGTGTGTGTGTGTGTGCGTGCGTGTGCGTGGTTTGTGTGTGTGTGTGTGTGTGTGTGTGTGTGTGGTTTGTGTGTGTGTGTGTGTCTGTGGTCCCATTGCTTCCATCTCTTAGTATAGAAAAAAAACATTCCTAGCTAACAGGTCATGTTCTGTTTTGTTGAGTTCTCCTGTTACTTTCCTGTCTGTCTGTGTGAGTGCAGTAGTATAGTGTTATGGCTGAAAAACCCTCTGGGTTCAAGCAGTGCTTGGAATGCAGTCATAAGTTCCTGCATTCCAATCCATATTCTTTGTGTCTACTGCCTGGGTGCTGAACATCTGCAGTCAGCCTTCTGTATTTGTGAGCGATTCAACCCAAGAGCTATAGCCAACTGCAGAAACAAACTGATTCTGAAGGACCTTTTTCCCCTCTTCCTCTCCAGGGGCTCAAACCTCCTCCAAGAGTCTTTCAGGATCTTCTGACTCCAAGAAGCTCCCTCACAAATCTTCGAGGGCATCTTTGGAGCCACCAGCTAAGTTTGTGAGGTCTTCTGATCTGACCACTATGGATCACAGACCCATTTAGGCTCCAGCAGATCCAAAACTCTCCTCAGATCCATTAGGGTCTCTCTTGATCTCAAGTTCACCTGAAGCCACTGCCCCCTCCACCTCGGATCCTAAGCCTACAGATCTGGCAGTGAGGGGGCCCTACACCAGTGTTGAGGTTTGAGTCAGTTCCTCTCCTTGGACTACAGCAGACTCCCTCTAGGCACTCCAAACCCCCCTCCGTAGCTCCCTCCAGGTCTTTTAGGAGTCTTTCAGAGGCAAATGTGCACAGGATGATTAGGAAGATCCTCAAGACTCAAATCCAGCTTGGAGGTCTTCTCAGCTCCACCCCCTGCAGGTTCTGCAAGTCTCTCCTTCCAAGTCCACTCCTGCGATCAGTCCCTCAGCTTTGGAATCTCAGGGTTGTAATCAACTGAGGGATCCGGGTTGAGTGTACAGATCCTACATTCCTCCACTCTGGTGGTTGCCTTGACATCGTTGGCTCCGTTGTCTTTGGATCATAGCGGGTGTCAGATCTGGGACGTCCCCATCAGATCTGGGGGAAAAGGTTTAGTTCCTACTTTGTTGGAGCTGTCTCTTCCTGTCTGCGCTTTGGCGCTGGACAGCTTGGGTCCGGTTCTACCAAGGACCCAGTGCTTGGGATTATGGCCCTCTCTTCTTCTGCAGCCTTAGCTCCAGTGGAATTGGAGAGGGATTATTTGGGTCCTTTGGCATTCCTAGTGGTAAGAAAGGGCTTTCCTGACCCATACGATCTGGTCCCCTTGAGCCACGACCCTTCCTGCTGACATCCCTTGGATCAGAGACTTGAACCTCTCACTGCTGTCCTGAGTCAGCCTGTCCAGACTGGCCTCCAAACACTTCCCCCAGAGGGACCCCCTCCTCTTCCGAGACCTCCCCTCAGCAACCCACATAGGAGATTCCTGTTCCACCTAGTCAGAGGGAGTTTTCAGTAGCAGAAATTATAAATCTACTGCAAAAAAAGAATCACCTAAGAGGTCCCAACTGGACAAAGAGGATTTGGAACTTACTCTCACTTTTTTTTAGTGCCAAAGAAAACTGGAGACCGAGATCCATTTTGGATCCAAGCAAATTAAATTTGCTTGTAAAGTAGGCAAAGTTCCAAATGGTGATGGTTCAGTCCATTCTACTGCTGCTGTGGAAGGATCATTGGATGTGCTCAGTGGACTTAAAGGATGCATACTATCATGTTAAAATAGACAGATCCTGCAGAAGTCATCTTCACTTCTGGCTGGGAGCTAATTTTCAGTTCAGGGCTCTGCTGTTTGGACTCACCACAGCCCCCAGGGTGTTTTCCAAATGCAAGGCAGTAGTCGCAGCTCACCTGAGATTGCAGGGATTCTGGGTGTTTCCTTACCTGGATGACTGGCTCTTTATTGCCCCAACCAGGCATCAACTGCCACAGGCCAGGGATTACT
Source organism: Protopterus annectens (assembly GCF_019279795.1). Taxonomy (NCBI): domain Eukaryota; kingdom Metazoa; phylum Chordata; order Ceratodontiformes; family Protopteridae; genus Protopterus; species Protopterus annectens. Next base: position 755,876,588 of record NC_056737.1, on the reverse strand, counting down.
TTTTCAACCTTGCCAGTCTTCTGGGGATCACTATAAATCTGGCAAAGTCAAATCTATCTCCTGTGCAGACTTTGAATTCATTGGAGCTACCTTGGACACATTAAATCAGATTGCCACTCTTCCCCCTCATTGCATTCAGACATTGAGAGATCATGTGCAAACTGTACTGAATCTAGCTTCTCCACCAGCAAGGCTAGTACTCCAGGCTCTAGGATCTATGGCAGCCACCATCCCCTTCATTCATCTTGCAAGGTATTTTATGTGAGTTTTTCAATGGACCCTGGCTGCTCAATGGTCTACACTCTACCAGCCTCTGTCTGTTCCTATCAGGCTGACTTCAGCTTGCCAAAGGCATCTTCAATGGTGGCTGCTGTCAGATGCCTTAATGTTAGGCAGACTTTTCCTTCTTCCACTTCCATCAACCACTGTGACCAAGGACGCTTCCCAGTTGGGGTGGGGGTGCATTACAATGGAGAGATGGCCCAAGACGTGGTCACACACAGGGACCAGATTGCATAACAATGTTCTGGTGATGAGAGAACTCCTCCTCATGTTGCAAGCCTTTCAGAATGTTCTCCCTCTAGGAATGATTGTGATTCACACAGACAACATGTCAGTGGTGTGGTACTTCAACAAACAAGGAGGAATGTGCTCTTACCCGCTGTGCAGGGAGACCATGAGGGTTTGGGAATGGGCAATGTCTTCAGACTGTTTGCTGCTTGCAATACACATACCAGAGAAATTCAATATCCTAGCAGACAAGTGCAATAGGTCCAGTCTATCCCCTTAAGAGTGGTCCCCCCAATCAATCAGTAGCGGACTTTATCTTCAGCCATTGGGGCCAACCTTGCTGTGACCTATTTGCATCCCTGCAGAACAAGTGCATCAACTATCTTGCTCTAGTCCCCCCTCCAGAGGAGTCCTCGAGGGATGCTCTGGTTCATGATTGTCCCCCTGGTCTCCTCTATGCATAACCCTACACTATTTGGATCCCAAAGTTTCTTCAGAAAGCGAAGCATCTGAAGTCCTCGGTAATCCTCAGTTGTTCCTTATTGGCCTTATCAGATTTGGTTTCCCTTCCTCTGGTCTCAGCTTAAGTATCCTCCATGGATTCTGGGACCCAAAAAGGACCTCCTTTATCACCCAATAGAGGGTTGTTATCCCAGTCTGATGTCCCTCAAATTTATCTCTTGGTTTCTCCACTTCCAGTGATCATTCGAAGGTCCAGGCTTGGTTCCCCAGTCCACGATATTATTTTAGCCTCTCAAAAACCAGCTACTAAGAAAGTTTATGGTAGCAAATGGAAGAGGTTTGTTTTTTGAGCTTCTAAAGAGAATTTTGACCCTTTTTCAGCTCCAATTTCAGATGTTCTGCATTTCCTTGCTTCTCTTTTTAAAGAAAGGGCCAGCTTCTCTAGCGTCAAACTTCAGTTAGCAGCAATTTCTAATTTTCATTCCAGTAGTGTTCACAATTGACCTTCAGCTTCCTAACTATGTGAGGCCTTCTTGCAAGGGATCTTTCTCCTCAGGCCTCTGGTAAAGGATCTCTCTCCACCATGGGATGCAGGGCTTAACCCAAAAACCTTTTGAGTCAGCAGGTGATTGCAACCTAAAGTTTCCTTCATGGAAGACAGTTCTTCTCACTGCTGTCACTTCAGCAAAGAGAATGTCAGAAATGCAGGCCTTATCTTCTAAGCTGCCTTACATTTTTTTTCCACAAGGATAGAGTGTCCCTTCTTTTATGCCCAAGGTAAATACATAAGCCAATCTTAACTAGACTATTCAGCTTCCAGTCTTCTTCCCAGATTTCTCTGAGGGAGAACAATTGTTGCATTCACTAGTTCACAGACAGTTCCATTTTTATCTGCACAGGACTAAGTCCTTTTGAAAGTCATATCAGTTTGTGTCCTCTCCTGGCTGTCTAGGTCAGGCAGTTTCAAAGATTACTCTTGCTAAGTGGATTAAGATTGTATCACCTTCTTTTATAATAGGAATGGATTACAGCTACCTCGCCTCCTAAGGCCCACTCCATTAGGTGTATGTCCACCTCATCTGCCTTCCTTTTCAGGGCCTCTGCAGCAGCCACATGGTCTAAGGCTTACACTTTTGTATCACATTATAAAATGGATCTTGTTTCCTGGAGCAGGGCTTCATTCGGTTCGGCAGTGCTCCAGCATATCCTTCCTTAAGACCACCCAGGATTTGAATAGCTGGAGACTCTACCCATACGTGAGAAGGAATGAAAGAGACAACATCAGGTTTATTAGTTATGTACTTACTATAACTTGGTATCTGTGTTGTCTTCTTTCATTCCTCCTCAGCTTCCCACCTTGTCATCCCTCTTCCTAGCGCTCTAGAAGATGTGGAGAGAACTATCTTTAGGAACTGTTGTTCCTGGTTTTGAGCCTCTGGTTATGGAGATGTATTTAAATTTCCTATTCTCTTTTCTCTGCTGTCTATTATCTGTGGGCAGCAAACTTGATATGAAGAGGTCGGTTGGAGTGCAGAGCATTGTGGGTAGTGGGAGGAGCGTGAGACTTGGATCCTAGTCTGAAGAAATGCAGCTGAGTCAGATCTGAGATCAGGCCCATAACCCATACATGAGGAGGAATGAAATAAGACAACACAGATAACAAGTTATGGAAAGTGCATAACTAAGAATTTTACTTCATGGAAAACATTTTTTCTTGGTCGCATTACAATAATAAATGAAATTTCAGAGCTTCAGGCCTTGTTTACCAAGTCTCTTTATTTTTAGTTCATAAGATAGGTGTCCCTTCAGATCAATTACTTCTTTATAACCAAGTAGTCACAGAAACCAATATTAATCATTCTTTCAAATTTTTCTAATTATGTTTACATTTTTTTGGGAACCAGACAGTACAGAAAATCTGACCGGCTGTTTATCTCCCTTTCCTTTTAACCACTTAGGTTGAACAGTCCCATATATTATCCTGGCCAAATAGATTACTGACTGTATTTTTGTTGATGTATTCTCAAAACGGTTTAGAATTGCCTTCTTATCCTAGAGCCATTCTACCAAGTTTATGACTACCTCATCAACCTTTCTATCACAGTTTCTTTTGATGATGTCTAATATAGTCACTTGTTTTTTTTTTTTTTTTTACAATTCATAACCTTGTGACATATTACAAACTGGGCATTGTCTCCAGAAGCAGCCCTTTCTTTTATTTGACAGTGCTCTGGCATATCCTTTCTTGAGGGCCTCCCAGGAATTATGTAGCTGGGGACTCTAACCCATCAGTGAGGAAGAATGAAAAGGACAACATTAGATTTAAGAGTTATGTACTTACCATAACATAGTATCTGTGTTGCCCATTTTCATTCTTTTTCAACTTCCCTCCCAACCATCCCCTGGCCTTATCTTTCTAGAAGTAGGTTGGATGTTACACAAATTTTTAGTTCCATGTTTGAGCTGTAACTCTTACCTTATCTGTCCTGTCTCTATAATTCTATAGACACAGGTAGCAAACTCAATCTGTGGAGTGAGAGGTAATTAGAGCATTATTGAAAGAGGGAGGAGCTAGAGACTAGGATCCAAAGTCTGGAAGATGTGACTGTGTAGGATCTGAGGATTGGATCCATAACCCATCAGTAAGGAAGAATGCAAATGGACAGCACAGATACCAAGTTATGGTAAGTACATAACTTCTAATTATAGCATAAATATGTTTTCTGTCTGGGTTAAAGAAGAAGAGGTGTATCATTGGTAGGCAGATTATTCCCCATATGTATTGTCACAACTGCTTTGCCTTTTGAGTATACTCCAGATCAGGGTGTCCAAAAGTGCCCTTGTCTCAGGAATTTATGCCTAAAATTATCCCAAGTAGGAGTTCTCCCTGCTGCACTACCTGAGTCATATCAGACTTGAAGATTACAGCCAATTTGCTATAGCATCCAATGGACTGTCTTCATTGTCTGAGATCTGTTTGAAAAAGAAATGGAAAGAGAGGGCAGATAGGAACACAGGAGACACAAGCCAGATGTTCAACATCCTGTTCAGTCCAAGGATGCAGGTTTGGTGAGCTGCTTTTACAATCCTCATCCCTGCTTTTTGAATAAAACAAACCTCTACAATTATATGGTACTCATAAGCTTTTCCTAACTCTCATGCGTCTCTTCTGAATTTCATCATACTGAATAGATGTCCTTCCTTAGATCACTGTTGCAGTATTTCAGACTGTTATCTTGCCAAATAACTTGGACATCTGAGTAGGGCGCCTAAGCCAAAACCTTTTGTAAAGCCATGCATCTGATGTGTGACCTAAGCCCAGGAGTGTAAGTGTACATAAGCAGTCACACGAGCATAAATCCTCAGACTATCTCACTGCCAGTCCAAATGCAGGTCTCTCACCCATTGGTCTGTTCTACATGTGGTGGCTGGTGCCATTGGTGTTCACTAGTTCAGATAAATGTCCCATCAGGGAACATTACTTTACATTTCTCAAATGTATTGCTGTTTATTGCTGTATAAGATGTGAACTAGAAGGGGAAAGTGGGATTCTGGTAGGCAGATTCTCTACAAGGATCTCCAGTCTCAGTACCTTTTCTGTTTAGGTGCAGAGCACGACTACAGAATTTGCACGATCTGTCAGTCCTTTTTTCCAAAGACCCTAGGAATGCAACTCATCTCATAATTCCTACTTGGAAAATTGGTGCGTTAAGTTGCCTCATCCAAGCATAAATGGTGGTCTCAAAACTCACAGTATGCCCAACACCTACCATGACCCTGCCAGAGTATGGAATCTGAGGTTCGCATCTCTGAAATGTCTGAAGTCACCAATAATGGTGAGAAAGGGGAGCCCCACTTAATTTCCAATGGACTCAAACACATACCATAGGTCCTCTTAAAAGAAAGATATTCCTGAATTGATCATTGAGATTTGTCAGGGGTCTGAACCTTCACGTTTAGTCAAAGAGCGCGTCACTCCTAGAAAAAAAGAAACTAAAAACTTTCTTTCCCAAGACTACCAAAGAAAAGGAGTGGATTGTTTTTTCACAGGGCCTGTTTAAGGCCAAAATAACACTCGGGCCTTCCTTTGCAGGGCCTTCTACTACTACTACTCCTCTCTCCTTCTGGATAAATCAGTCTTACATGAGCACTCTTTGACCTATTCATCTGAGATCTACTTGCCAGGTCAAGTGGCCTCAAATGATGATTACCTTCATCCAGACTTCACTGTTGCAGAAGCTTTATTTGGTGAAATTTCTGTAATATGAGGATGCATTTTGAAAGAGCATCCAAACAGATTTCTGATGATCAGTAGAGATGATATAACGTCTTGGAAGTAGGCACCTGTACTGCTGTACCTCATGTTCTAGAGGCTTTCCTTGATGCTTTTGCTTCCACTTCTAATGCTCCAGACTCCCAGCCACCAGCTGCTGAAAGGCCTGTCAGGTTTTACAAAGTACCTGAGAATTTGAAATTTCCATACAAAAGACCCCCTCTCTGTTTTCCATATCAACAGACGAGTCCTCTAAGTTACTACCTGCTGCCAATTCATTTTCTTCAGATGAAGACAGCAGGGCAATGGATAGAGTGGGGAAACATTTATACTTCTTCCACTCTGGCCTTTAGAGCTTTGAATTATCAGACTCAAATTACTAAATACTCATCTATTCTCAGCAATTTAATACAATTTTGTCGTACCTTGTGGAACCTACCAGTAAACAACAGGCTTTATCTTTGGTATCTTACACAGCATTAAATGCACTTGTATGATGCATTAAAAGCTTCCCTAAGGGCAGCTACTACAGATTCTGTGTTCAGGAGGTATGATTGGCTATTTTCACACCCCCTTCCTGATTAAGGTGAAACTCATAGACTGTCCTTTAAAAAGGATCTTTTGTTTGATCCGGATGCTGATAGCCTTTTCAAACTATTGCAGGAACAAGGAAAAATTATGAGAGATGGCAGGTGGACATCCTTCCTTATTACTCTCACAGTCTTCTTTGCTCTTGGGTATTCTGCCAATGATAGCTTAAAGTCCAGTCAGCATACCAAAACCTTTTCACTGTGAAAGCATCGAATGTCAAACTTCCTATGTGCAAGGTACATATGTGACATATGATGCCTTATCCTCAGAACTACTATGCCACCAGTACCTCTGAATTCAGTCTGTATGTCATTCACCAATCTGGTTCATGTACTGAGCCTTCTATAGAGAAGTGCCTGTTGGGGTTCCTTCCTTTTTTCCTCCTCATAGTTATGTCATCCAAGAACTAAATATGTGAGTATGAGAGGCAGATTCCCCTTAAAGATAGACAAGAGAGGTGCCTTATTTGTATGGGTGCTACACATGACCATATTCAGTGTGATATTTGTCAAGCATTTACCGATAAAACACTCCATACCAGTCATCTCTTTCTATTTATTTGGAAACCAGTATCTGAAGCTGTTGACTCAGGATACCACCCTGAAGGTCAGCTGCTACTTAAGGAAAAAAGCTAGAACAATATGTACTGAATCTGTTGCTGCCCAACCTCCACCGGACATCTCCTTTGAGGACTAGCCGATGCCAGTTTCCTCTACTATAACCCAGTTGGATATCAACATGGAGCTGCCTACTGAAACTACTGATGAGGGTGTGCATATGTCTGGTATAAGTATAGTGTGGGAACCACAGCTTATTTTATCTGAAGGGCCTTTAGTTAGTGAAGAGGTGCCTGGTACTTTCTTCAAATGTATGCAGTGCTCTGAACCGCTTAGATTTGTTAAGGCAGATGTTCCTTTAAAAAAGAAACAGAAAACCAAACATGTGGCTAAGGCTAATCAGTAAGAGTAGCAGGGCTTTACTCTGGCTTTTTAATGCCCTTATGGCTCTGAAAAAAAACATAAGGATTGTCTGCCCCTGCTGCTACTTCCTGGCTTTCTACCCCATCTAAAGAGACCTAGGGATTCTGATTCTGTTGATGAAAAGTTGGACTCTGGCAAAGAATCCTTGGCATATTCCTCCCAGATACACTGTTTGGCCCTGGGGTCTGATGAAGAGGTTTTGTCCCAGACTCTCCTTTTGTGGAATCATCTTTGGAGAACATGGTGGTCTGTATGATGGAACTCTTTAAGTGGGACTCTTCCCAAGTTTCAGAGGTTCAAAAGACATTGAGATGTTGCTAATGGACTCACACAGACCTTCTGCAATCCCTCCAGTGCTAGCTGCCCTTTTGTGCACATTTACAGAAGCTTCTTAGACTACTGACTGTCAACCTCAGGCCCCTAAGTAGCCAGACAGATTTTATAATGTGCCTGAGAATTATAAATACTTGTATAAAAGATCTTCATCTGATCCTGCTGCTGTTTCATTGTCCATAGATAAGCCATCCAAACTGTTTTCCTGTTCCAAATATTTACTTTCTGACAAGGATAGCCATGCTATGGAGAGGTATTTGAAAAAAAATGTATACTTCTGCTACTTTGGCTTTTAGGGCCATTAATTATGTCATTGCTCCTCTCTGCTTGGGGAGGGTGGTTGAATATATGCCTGATTTGGACAGTTGGATTTATGCTCTTTCTCTTCTATGTCCTGCCTCTCAGGTAGCAGACCATTCCATTAAATACAGGTATGATACTGGTGATGCCTCTTCTAGGGCAGCTGCATATGGTTCTGTCATGAGGCGATATTCCTGACTGTGACTTCTGTCGTTGAAGACATGGAAGCCAAACTTTTAGATTTTCCTGTAGACAACCAGAATGTTTTCAGCAGTGTTGCTGATGCTGCAGAATTGTTTAAAACCCTGCAGAATAAGGGCAAGGTTATGCAAGACCTGAAGCAATTTTTTGCTTCCCCCTGTGCCTAAGTTCCAGAGGAACCATCCTTTGAAATCTTCCTTTGTCCATAGGCAGCCTTCACAGCCTGCTAGAAGTAAGAAGGTTTCTAAGAGGAGTTTTCCCGACACACCCACTCAAGGGTTCCAGAGACCAAAAAAACTTTTTTTTCCTGACAAATCTTCATCTTTGTGACATACAGCCTCACCTCCTCTTCCAGATTCCTGTGTCCTTCAGGCTAATGCTTTCTTGTTTGGCAGCAGATAACCACAGATACCCGGTTCTCTCCATCATCCAACACTGTTATTTGATGGCTTGAAAGTTCATTCCTCCATTTTCCAGCTTTCCCCATCCTCCTCCTTGCTAGCATCCTCATTTTCCTTTGGTTCTGTGCAATCCGGTGGAACAGGGAGCTATCCAACCCATTCCCTTGTTTCAGCAGGGAACAGTTTTTTATTCCAAATTGTTTCTGGTTCCCAGGAAGAAGGGATCGTGGAGGCCCATCCTAGACCTATCCTTTCTCAAAGTCCCTTCCTTTGGGATGTTATCTCTTCAGACACCTCTCTCTTTTGCTTCCCCAAGTTTTTCTGGGATCTCTGGAGTTGAAGGATGCTTACTGATATTCCTGTTCACCCTTTCTTCAGGTAGTTTTTACGTTTCTGTTTCTTCTTATCAGTTTTGTGCTTGGCCTTTTGGTCTTTCTGCAGTTTTAAGGGTATTTACCAAATGTCTGTCTCCTGTGGTAATCTGCAAACTTCAGGAAATTCAAATATTTCCTTATTTGAACAACCTTCTAAGCCATTTTCCCTGTGAGCAGTTCCTGCTTCAAAATCTACACGTCACTATACTTCTCTTGCACAGTGCAGAATTCACCCTTAGTCTCAAAAAGTCTGTGTTGGCTCCCTCTCTCAGGACCAAGTGCTTTTAGGTTGCATGATTTAGACCATCCCAATGCTGGCTTGCCTCTTACCTCACAACATCCTCTTTTTGACTGCTTATTTTCAGTCTCTTCCTCTTCTGGTTCTTTCTGCAAGGGAATTTCTCTTAAGTCCTGGAGTACATGGCATCCATCATACCTGTGGTTCTTTTTCAAACTCCTCATGAGGAAATCTCAGTGATATCTCAAGACATTTTGGCTTCAGCACTGCCACCCTCTGGAGTATCTGGTCTCTCCCTTACCGTGTTTCAAGCTTGAACACTGCTGGTAGATTCATCATATTTCCCTAAATCTAGGTCTAGAACTTTTTAGATGCCTCTTCCTACTCAGGAACTGTACATGGATGCTTCTGATAGAGGTTGTGGAGTTTATGCCAACAACCTCAAATCCAGGGTCTTTCATCCTGTCAACAGATATCAGACCATATCAGCATCAAAGAGATGAGGACTCTAATCCTAGCTCTTCAGGCTTTTCCCACCCTTTTGGTTCCAGGTCCTGTAGTGGTTGTTATAAACAATAATGCAGTCATGGTGCATCAACAAGCAAGAGGGCACAAAATCTTACCTTCTTTGCAGGCTGATTCTTCAGGCTTTGGATTTTGCAATTCACCATCACCTGGTTCTTCAGGTGTTTTTACATCCCTTCAGAGCACAGTCTAGTGGCAGATTCTTTGAGCAGGACCAGCACAAATCCTCACAAATGGATGCTTCACAGAAAGGTGTTTCTAGACATTGTACATCAATGGGGTACTTCTCATGTAGATCTTTTTGCCTCCCCTCTGAACAAACAACTTCCCTAGTTCTGTTCCAGAGGGTCAATTCCTTTGGCTCAGAGAGTGGACTGCATGTTTTTTTTTCTTGGAAGGGGATTTTTTTGTATTCCATTCCTCTACTTCCCAATATCTTGTACAAGATCATGTGGGACACACCTAAAATCTTGCTGGTGACTCCCTTTTGGCCAGGACAGCACTGGTTTCTCCTTCTCTTTCATTTGACCAAGAGCAATCACCACAAGTTACCTCACAGGATGGATCTCTTGTAAAACAAGGGGTCTCTCATTCCCCTTCATTTGTCCACATTTCAACTGACACTTTGGTGATAGGGTTTCTTTCATTTGACCAAGAGCAATCACCACAAGTTACCTCACAGGATGGATCTCTTGTAAAACAAGGGGTCTCTCATTCCCCTTCATTTGTCCACATTTCAACTGACACTTTGGTGATAGGGTTTCTTTCATTTGACCAAGAGCAATCACCACAAGTTACCTCACAGGATGGATCTCTTGTAAAACAAGGGGTCTCTCATTCCCCTTCATTTGTCCACATTTCAACTGACATTTGGTGATAGGGGTTTGATTCTTTTCAGAAACCAGTTTTCTGAGGACATGCTATGTATTTTGCAGGTGCTCATAAAACCCACTACTATAAAACTGTGTGTGGTTAAATGGCAGAGATTTTCTGTTTGGTGTCTCAAGCATGACCTGGAGCCTTTTTCTCTGGGGAGCCATGTGTTCCCTTCTTATTTGTATGAATTGATCAATGCTGGTTTTGGCATATTCTTCTATTAAAGTTCATTTGTCAGACATTTCTGCTTGCATGCCTCTTGAGTCCACCTTTGGATTCTAGTTTTGAAGTCAAGCAATTCATGAAAGGTATTTTTCATATCAGGCCTCCAATAAAGCCAATTCCTCCTTCTTGGGACCTGTATTTTGTTTGTGTAAATTGTCTTGGTCCTTTTTTGAGGCTGCCTTTTCTTCCCTCAAGTGTTGTACTTGGAAGACTGTATTGTCGGTGACTCTTACTTTTACCAAGAGGGTGTCTACACTCCAAACTCTAATGGTGGTTTCTCCTCTTTTGTTTTTTCACAAGGACAGGGTGTCTCTTTGTGCCAATCCCTCTCTTATTTCAAGGAGATTAATGATTTGTCTTTAAATCAGTTCATTCTTCTTCCCTCCTTTTGTTCCTTCTCCACAGACATCTAGTGACAGAGTACTACACAAATTGGATTTACATAGCCCAGATATCACTTGTATAAGTCAAAATGCATCAGAATATTTGAGCAACTTTGTGTTTCCTTTCATGCAAGGAAATTGGCTTTGTCAGTGTCAAAGCAAACCATTTTTCTAATGCCATTGCTTTTTCTTGGCAAGCAGTTTTCTTCTGTGACAGTAGCCTCTTCTGGTGCTATTTCCAAGGGTCTGGATACAATATCCATCTTGGAAGCTGCTACTTGGTTTTCTGTTCACACTTTTACCAAACATAAGTTGGATGTCATTTCCATGGCCAGGGCAAGATGTGACAGTGGTATCATTTGCTGGTGTGTGGAGTGGTCTTCTCTGCCTTCCTCCTCCCAAACTTTGCAGTAGCTTTTCTACTCTTCTAAGAATAATGAATACTGCAACAGTGATAAGGAAGGACATTGTACAGTTGTTTAAGATCTTACCAAAACAGTAGATGTCATACATCTCACTGTTGGAGTATTCCATTCCTCCTTCCTGCCCCTTGTTATTTTCTGTTGCCCTACTTCTGGTTGAGAGGTCCCTCTTCCATCCTTATTTCCTTCTGATTCCCTCATTGGATGTGCATGTTATTGTTTCTCTGGGGTTGCTCTGGTTCACTTGGGGAACTTCAGTTCTGAGGACTAGGTGCCTGTACATCACATATGTACCATGTGCCTTGCACGTAGAGCATATGTCTGACATATGATGCCTAGAAGATGTAAAGGCTTTGGCATACTGGGTAGGTGTTAGACTATCCTCAATATGATATCCCAAGAGTAAAGAATACTGCAGCAGTAAGAAGTAGGACTTTTAGTGTTACATTAATATCTTACATAACTGTACTGTCTTTATAACGTCTATGCCAAGATAACAAAGGAATTACCCTGCAAAACCTTCTTCCTTCATTCGCATGGAATCCAGGCCTTCTCATAAAGCTAAGGAAATGCCTAGGAAAAGATTCCAGGACAAGTTAAACAGGGACTATAAATCTGGGAGTACAGCTTACCCGTGAAAGTCTTTCTGACTACTCTGTCCCCCTCCCACCCCTCTGTCCATTCCTTCCCTATCCAAAAGGCTTGCATCATCCCTAAAAAAAATGTTTTTTTATCACTTCAGACAAATGGGTGCTCTCAGTCATCAAAAATGGGTACAGAATGTCCTGGAAGGAAGTTTTCCTTTCATTGGCATCCCTCCTCCTTCACAAAGTTGGATACAGTTGCTCTGTCTTATCATTCAAACCTTGCCAGAGCAATGCAGGATGAAACCAGTGCTTCTGCAATATGTAGGAAAAGGGTTCTATTCCTTGTCCCAAGAAAAGAAGACTGGAGACCAATTATGGATCTCTCCATCCACAACCCCTTTCTCCTTATTCTATCTTTCAAGATGATGTCCCTGCAAAGTATGCTTCCATTTATATTTCCTCAAACCTTTCTGATATCTTTGGAGATAAAGGATGCCTATCTACACATTCCACTTCACCTGGCTTGCAGGAAATGTTTGAGGTTTTCTATTGGTTCATCTCACTTTTAGTGCTATGCTTTGCTTTTGGACTTTCTACAGTTCCCAGAGTCTTTACAATGTGCATCACACTGGTAATAACTTAATGCAGAACTCAGGGAATCCAGATATTTTTTTAGTTTGATGACCTGTTGATACATGACTGATGACTCATTTCAAATTCACCTTGGCCCTATTCTGGGCTTAAGTTTCACAATCAGTCTGAAAAATTCAGCAGTGATACCAACCCAAGGCCTAGTTTTCTTGGCATGCAGACTAGCGCTAAAATCATGCAGGCCTTCCTTCTTCCTGACAAAGCGCAGACCATAACCAGTTTTCTCTTCTTCCCCCTCAGTCCTATACTGCAAGAGATCCTGTGCACTGGGATTCATAGCAGCAACCATCCCTGTGGCCACCTTTATCAGGCTTCATATGGTACCGGAACACCATCTTGTCTCAACATTTTCATCCCCTGGACACATAGGCTCCTCTTCTGCATTGCCTAAAGAATGAAGTACTGTGGTGGATACCACAGATAAAGCTAAACCCAGGTCTTCCCTTCAAAAAGTAGTCACCACAACAGGGACTGCAGACAGGTGCATCAGGGGAGGCAGGGATGGGCAACCTGAAAGTTCAGGGGCAGTGGTCTACAAATCTAAGATCAGAGCACATCTATCTCAAAGTGACAAGGACACTAATTCAGGCTCTGCAGATGTTCTCCTATTCCTGGAAACCAGGTCCATTAAGAGTGTTCACAGACAACATAATGGTTACATGGTACATAAGCGGGGGGGGGGGGGGCAATAGATCTTATCAACTGTGCAGACTGGTCCTCTTGGTATAGGAGCAGGTCACAAAAGCTAACCTCTCTCCAAGCAGTGTACATTACCTCACAGGACAATTTGCTAGCAGACTTCTAAGTAGATCAAAGGAAGATCTCCATGAATGGATGCTAAACAGGGAGGTCTTCCCAGGTGTAGTCCACAAATGGGGGAGTCCCTCTGATAGATCTGTTTGCCACCATCAGCAACAAACAACTCCTGCTCTTTTGATCCTGGCCTTATTGCCCTCAAGCTTTGAAAATAGATGCAAAGTCCTTCCCTTGAAGAGAGAGGTTCTTGTATGCCTTCCCTGCACTTCCTCTTTTTCCCAAGATTCTATTGAAGATCCAAAGATCTTACTGGTAACTCACTATTGGCCATGACAGCACTGGCTCCTCCTCCTCTTTCACCTTACCATGGGCCATCACCAGAAGCTTCCTTACTCAGTGGACTTGCTCACACAACAAAAGGGCGCACTACTTCATCGCACCATGTCATCCCTCAGCCTGACATGGATAATAGATTCTGATCCCTTTTAGACACCAGTTTTCTGAGGACGTGCTTAAGGTTCTCCATGAGGTAAGAAAACCTGCTTCCAGAAAAACTTACCTAGAAAAGTGGAAAAGATTTACTATATGGTGTTGGCATTAATATCAGGACCCACTCCAGGCTAATGCCTCAGTGGTCCTCTCTTATTTGTGTGAGGTTTTGCAGTCTGGCTTAGCATACTCCTCTATTAATCACACATTTCACCCATATCCATGTGCCAATCTCTGGACACACAGCTGCTGGCAAGACAGTAGGTAAATCAGTTCTTAAAAGATACACTGCACCGGAAACCTCTTAGGAAAGTTATGGCCCCTGTTTAGGACCTCAGTTGTGTGCTGGAAAACACTTTTCTGCCTTTCAAACCAGCAGTAGCTGCCTCTCTGAAATTTTCACTTGGAAAACCATGCGTCTGGTAGCTCTCACTTCTGTCAGATACGTCTCTAAACTACATGCCCTTATGGTAATCTCTCTCCTCCTTATTTTTCATAAGGACAATGTGTCTTTTAAGGGCCAATCCTTCCTTCATGCTTAATGTGGTAAATGAACCATCCATCAACCAGACCATAAATATTTACCCTCTTTCTTTCCTAATCCACAAAATAAGGTAGAAAGAATTCTGTATTCCTTAGATGTGCATAGACAGCTCAGATTCTTCCTGGATAAGACCAAGGATGTTCACAAATTGAACCAATTGTTTGTCATTTTCCAAGATTCTGAGTTGAGAAATCCAGGTTCAAAGCAAACTATTGCTATTTGGATTTCCTTTTGCTACACTCTATATGACAAATATTTTCATCTTCAGAAAAGCCCCATTCTACTAGACTTATCTGGAGCCTTTTACAAATGGATTTACACTAAACACAATAGAGTGGATGCCTTTTTTTTAAATCCAGAGCTGCCTTCACCATGTTGGTCCTCTCTGGATTAGTACACCATTTTGTCTCCATTCCATCCACCCTTCACCATAAGCTTTAAGAATCACCTAATAGTTTGGAATACTGCAACAGTTATCAGTAAGACATCTACTGTTATGGTAAGTTCTTACACAACTATACTTTATTCATATGAAATTTTCTTGCTACCTAATTGCCAAAAACTTTTAATTTGTGTTCAATAGCTTATTCTTTTTTGCACCATTTTATACTATACTTTTTCTTTTACTGTTGTATGTTTTATTTCTTCCTCTACAGGCAATTAATCTCCTCCTAAAATCCTATTGATTTTGGCTCCCAACTGAAATATTCTATCTCTGATTACAGACTCCAAAAACACTGCATAAAAACAAAAGATTGAAAATACAAGATAAAAATAAATATTGAACATAGCTGTTCTCTTTTAAACTTTGTTTTGAAAGGGAGCAAGTTCCCCTATACCTCCTAACATGGATGCCAGCCCCCCTTGACATATATATACATATACAATTAGTGTGTCAGTGTGTGTGTGTGTGTGTGTGTGTGTGTGTGTGTGTGTGTGTGTATATATATATATATATATATATATATATATATATATATATATATATATATATATCAACTCGAAAATCACCATACATTGGAGAAAAAAGAATTCCAAGTAATGGCAAACTCAGGTTTAGTATATGTAAATCCAAAGTTTCGGTATTTTAGTTTATACATTTTGGAACCATGCCAGCTTAAAGCCAAATGCCCAAACATTTTTTTTTCTTTGCTGCTATGTATTCCTTTCCTTAACTTTACTAGGCAGGTACATTTTAATAATTTCATTATAGCAATCCTTTTATTTTTAGTTTCCTTCGGGTTTTCCTTTCACAATAAAATCTCTATTCAGTTTTCTCAGCACATTAAAGACGTTTCCCTAGTGAATCATACTGTACTCCTAATTTATTTACATTACTGAACAAATTCAAAGATGAAAACAAAATTAACATGATTTTATTTGCTAAACCTCAATCTTATCTTTTAGGAATCCTCTTTTCAGTGTTCAGTCTAGGTCTGACTCTAAACCAGCTACAAGTGGCGTCCCCCAGGGCTCAGTCCTAGGACCCCTCCTGTTCGGTATATACTTCTCAGAGGTACAGACAAGCATATGAGGACTATGGCTGACCAAGTTCGCAGACTACTGCAAACTGGGTGCCATAATTGACTCTCCAGCTGATACAGACATCCTCCAGGAGGGTCTCACAGAGACAGATACCTGGTGTCAAAATCATGGCCTCAAGCTAAATGGCAAAAAGTGCATAGTCATACCCTTTGGAAAAAACAAAGTACCCACAAACTACCACATACGTGGTAGTCCCCTAAATAGAGAAAATGTAATAAGGGATCTGGAGACCCAAGTAGATAGTAATCTCTCCTTTGATAATCATATTGCCAAGGTGGTTAGAAAATCCTTCTATGTGGCCCACCTAATCACAAAAAGGTTCGCATCTAGAACAAAAGAGGTTAGTGTGCCCCTCTACTCATCACTCATCACTCATCAGACCCATCATAGAGTACAAAGCCCCATTTGGGATGTACCTTACAAGACACCTGCAACAGCTGGAAAGACCACAGAAGTACCTCATCAAGAGGATTACTGGTCTCAAACATATGCCCTATGCAGCCTGACTGAAGAAACTCCAGCTGTACTCGGCTACATACTGCTTATTCAGTGGTGATCTCTGCGTGACATACAAGGCCATGTCCAACCCAGAATTTATGGACATGCTCCACCTAAAAAAAAAGCAAATCCCCAAGAGCCACACGCTCTAGGGATCTAAACCTCACCACAATGATAAATAGGACATGCTGGAGGGATAGATTCCTGTCCCAGAGACTCCCCATGCTTTGAAACAGGATTCCAATCTACATTAGGCAGAGCCCCTCACTAACACTCTTCAAGAGAAACCTTGACGAGTGGATGGGAAACAGAAAATTTACTCCGGGGATCACTGCAGTAGCTCTGCTGGCAGACGCACAGGGAACTAATGGCTCTGCTGGACCAAGGCACAGGGAACTAATCCAAGGGGGCGGCGAAAGCCAACACATTATGGCTAGGCCTATAGATGCCCTTGGGCAGATAGCCTAGTACTTACCTATGAACCTATACAGCTTTAAAAAAACATCATCACAAACTCTCTTTCTGAACTCTTTCACTGTTTTTTTCTTATTGAGACTCAACCAAATAAACTTTCCTTTGTTAGTTACTTTTTTCAGTCTTTCAAAAATTTTCTTGAATTCATTTATAATTACCTTCTTAAAACTATGTTTTGTTCCTACAGTTTTTATAGGTTCACTTAAGAACTATATATATATATATATATATATATATATATATATATATATATATATACATATATAGATTCACTTTATAACCTCAAAATGCTGAAATATCGAATTTCAGTATCTCGAGACTATAAAACCGAATCCACAAAACATCGCCAAATAAAAACCGCGAAACCACATAACTGAAAACACCGCACACAATGCACTAAACATACAACGCAACACCCACATCACAACATAAACAAAAAAACACACACATACACAACTCACACACATAAGAAGGGGGGCAAGCCCCCCTGCACCCCCCACCCCCCTACTTATATATACTAACTCCGAGATCGCACAAACACAATACAAAAGCTCACTCACACACGCACATTCTCCAATCCCTCACACACACTCTAACTCCAACTCAAAACCCTTACAAAACACTCACTTACCTGACATAACACCTACATCCACACACGGCACCGCGCACAACCAAAACACAAACCCGGACATTACGTAGCGCAACTTCATAACCGTGAATTCGACATATATTCGACATATGTGAAATTCACGATTATGAACGTTCGCTATTTCAAACATTCGACTTTATAGCTTCGAGATACTGAAATTTGACATTTCAGTATTTCAATGTTATAAAGTGAACCTATATATATATATATATATATATATATATATATATATATATATATAGCTATATTTTATTTATTTATTTTATTTTGCATTTGTTGACCGGGATGGTCCGACTGGATACATGTCCATTTTCAGCGGAGGCCCGGGGAGAAAAGCTCCACATTGACAGTAAGTTACATACATGTTACATAGATACATATTGTTTCATTTAGTAATTAATGCATATGAGGAGAAGACATGAAATATATGTATTTTAGAAAAACATCTTAGGAATAGCAATCACAGACTGCACCGGATCTTTTTCTTCCCTAGGTTGTCCTTTTAGCAAAGATTAAAGGGCTTCCATTTATGGGCAGAAAAATTCTCAATGAAATATGGGATTAGGTCAATTGAGAATAAAGGTCTAAAGTTTTTATACTTGGATAGTTGTGAAGAAAAGTATGATCTTGGCTGACTGAAGAGGAGTTAATCTGGGTTTGAGCATTGCCAAAGCCAATGTGACTTAAAATGGTATTTTTAGACTCTTTTTGAATTGGGTTAGGGAGGTAGTAAGAGTGAAGTTGAAAGGAAGGGAGTTCCATATTTTTCCAATGGAGTTGGCAAACAGTGTATCACCCCCTGAGTTATAGGATTTGACTGTTTGGACAAGTAGCCTGTTGATGACCGTAGACAGCTGAGATTGGTGTAGGGTATAATTAAATTTTTCAGAGCAGGAGTGTTGTCAGGTTGTTTGAGAATTTTAAATGCTTCTATGAGTTGGTTCTGCTGGAGAAGGTTTGGTAATTCTATCCAACCGAGGTTTCTTAGGTTAACACAGTGATGGGTTCTATAGGGAATGCCAGCTGCAAATCTGGCAATATGATTATAACAACATGAGAGTTTATTTAGGTCAGATTTGTTAAGGTTAGTAAGCATGGGGAGGCGCATATATATATATATATATATATATATATATATATATATATATATATATATATATATATATATGTATGGGTCTACCTGATAACACCGACATGCCAAAACACAGACAACGAAATAACCGACACGACAAAACCGAAACTTCAAAAACATGAAACTTCACATGCCTGACAGACCACAATCCCGACAATCAACAAAACAAATACTTTTCCAGGAAAACACACACACAACACAAGCACACCAGAAACCTTACAAACCTACACTAAACCTTACATACACAACTATCTATGCACTAACCTTAACCCAAACCCTAACCCTAAGGTCCGTCACTATCGCACACTTACCTTACCTGCACCCTAACTCTAACTCACTTAATCCGCCCCTAACCCTCAAGTCCATCACTATCGCACACTTACCTTACCCGCACCCTAACTCTAACTCACTTAACTCGCCCCAAAACCTAAAGTCCATCACTATCGCACACTTACCTGACCCGCACCCTACCCTAACGTCCGTCACTATTGCACACTTACCTTACCCACACCCTGACTCTAATGTCCATCCCTACCGCACACTTACTTTAACATGTCGGTGTTCTCAGCGCTGGGATTCTCAACTTTCTGTCTTCTCCATTGTCGATCTTCTGGGGTCGGTGTACTCGTTGATGGCGTTGTACACTTTTGGCATTTTTAGGTAGCCATATATATATATATATATATATATATATATATATATATATATATATATACTGTGGTGGTGTAGCGGTAGCATTGTTGCCTCACAGCAAGAGGTTCTCCCGTTCGATTCTCATCTGGAGCACCTTCTGTGTGGAGTCTGCATGTCCTCCCCATGGTCGAGTGGTGTTTGAAAGACATGCGTAGAATGGGTGTACCTTCGCTGATGGTTGGGCATCAAGCTGGCACCTCGGCACCCGTAAAAAATCTACTGCCAATCATTAGCGAACCGGAGTTCTGCTGTGGCGACCCCTAACTGGGAAAAGCCGAAAGAAGAAGAATAAGATATATATATATATATATATATATATATATATATATATATATATGTATGTATGTAGATATATATATATATATATATATATATATATATATATATATATATATATATATATATATACACACACACACACACACACACACACACACACACACACACACACACACACATATACACACACCCTTTCTGCACCTTTACTTTTTATGAATCCTGTTTTAGTGAACATATCACAAAGTACTTAGGCAGTACAATTTGCAATTTTTTTCACAAATAATAGCAAATGATCTGCAAAACTCAGTAATTGGGAAAATATTCCTCCTTGTATATCCAGTTACCATCTACAGATGTTCATCAGATTCACTGCTGCAGTTGTCATTTGTGAAATATCCTGCCTACAGTGGTATACTTTAGTTTTCAGTTGGTTTGCTTAGCTGGGTGTAAACTGGCTGAAAGCACTATCGTTTATTCAGTGGTAGGGAATAATTCACTGCTGTTTCTGAGTGTTGGACATTACTGACTGGAGTTCTAACAACTTTATTGGTTCTTTCACTTTTACAATCAGCTTAACAGTACTGGTAGCCATTTCCCGGAATCTTTCCCAAGACTTGTAGGAGAAAGAACTGAATTATATGTGCTAAGAGAAAATTTTTGCATAATTTTTCAAGCCTATACTTCACAAAATATCCAAGAAAGAACTTTCAATTACTGCATTTATAGTCATTTGGCGATTTGGTAGCCTATTTAAATAGATTTTATAGCTTTTTTGTTTACAGCTATAGTTGCACTTGTTGACTTTGTGTCTTGAACAGTTGCTTAGCTGTTTTACATATCTGATCTCATCACCTTCTTGTTAATCTGTAGTTTTCCTTGTGATTTTACACTTTTACCGCTGTTGTGCATTTCTTAGTCATCTGGTTGTTTGTGTAGCTAATAGAGCCTTCATTTTGTTACACTTGTTATCTAACAAATTTAAAAAGATGAATACTATCGCTAGCAAATAAAGGCATTTTCCCTGTGACTTTCCACTTTTTTCATACTTTAACAACTTAATCTTACAATAAAGTACAGATGTCCTGACTGAGATCACTGCTGTAGTATTTCAAACAGATGGTTTTTCACTACTGACATCTGTCTGGGGTAACAAAGCTTAAACTTTCCCTGGAGCATCTGTCCAACATATGACCTCAGCTTACAAGCGTAGGGATATATAGGCAGATGTATGAGCATAAATCCTCCGACTATCTTGCTGCTAGCTCAAGTAGGTCTCGTACCCATCTTGTCTGATCTTTACATGGCTGTTGGTACCTTTAGTTTCTCTTGATCAGATTAAGTACCCCATTGGGGAACCTTTCTTTGTACAGATAAACTGGTTTGCAATTATTGTGTTAAGATGTCAGTTAAGAGGGGTAAGTGTGAGTGTAGTAGGTAGATTCCTTACAAACATCTCCATATCTTGTGTCTTTTCTGCCTAGGTATGGAACATAACTGTAAGGTATATTCCATTTTCAAGTATTTTGTGCCCAAGACTTTGCAATTGCATCTGTCTTCGCGTAACACCTTTTTGGAGACCCAGTGACTGAAGCATTTGGCTCACTCCAAAATGGCAGATATCACAATGTTGGATGTACCTCCTCCTCACAAGAAAAAGCTCAGGAAGCCTAGGCCTGATATTCAGTCTGCCCATTGTAACTCAGAAGTGCCTGCTGAAGTTACAGAACCTGCGGTACATCTGACTGTACCTCAGGCACTGTCTACCCGCGACCTTGCTAGAAGCTGGTATAGATTTAGAGGACTGGATGTCCAAACAGACTATTGTTACTGAAAAGGGGAAAATGCAAATCATTATTTCAGAGGGACCAGAAAGCATCCTGCAGATTTTAGACAGGGAAGAGATTCCTGGCATATTGATTGAGGTACATCAGGGGTTGGAGTGTCACCACTTGGTACAGGTGGATGTCCCCTCAAAGAAAAAGCAACAAAAGACTAAGCATGTTTCCTCACCTCCTCCTTCTAGGGAGAAGGAATGGCTGGACATTTCTCAAGGATCGCTCAAAACCATTATGGACCTTAAACCACCAATTGTTTACTGCTTTTCCTCCTCAGAAAGTTACAGTTGACTGACTCTTCTTTCTCTGAAGAGAAAGGTGCCTCGAATTCTGATGACCATTCATTAGCTTACTCTTAAATTCACTCTCTTCGTCATATCCCTTCAGATGATGAAGACTTTGTTGCTTCTGATTCTCAGTGGAAGAGACATATTCTGGGGAGACCATTTTAAATATGGTGAGACATTTTGAGTGGGAGTCTAGGCGAATTTCTGATGTCCAAAAGAGATGCTATAATCTGAGTGGGAGTCTAGGCGAATTTCTGATGTCCAAAAGAGATGCTATAATCTGTTGGACGTAAGAACCCCTGCTCTTCCCCATGTCCCTCCAGTCCTGGAGGCCTTTTTGATTGCTTTTGACACCTTGTCAGCTCCTGACTTGCAGCTTTCTGCTCCCAAAAGGCCAGACAGATTCTACAATGTATCAGAGGAGCTTAAGTTCCTGTATGAAAATCCTGTGTCTGACTCCTCTGCTGTGTCCCTCTCTTCTTACAAACTTTGTATGTTGCTCTGTAATGCTAATGCCCTTCCTTCAGACAAGGGCAGGGACATGGACATGTGGGGAAAAAGTCTATACATCCTCTACTTTGGTCTTCAGGGCTGAAAACTACCAGACCCAAATGACCAAATACCAGTTATCTCTTCTTAGTTTGAACAAGGTAGTGGTGGATTCACAGGGCACAGAATCTAAGCAACACATTCTATCCTTGTTTAATCAGGCCACTCAGGTGGTCAGACACACTATAAAATGTAGTTATGATACTGCTGAGGCCTGTTCCAGAACAGTTGCTCATTTTACTGTCATCCACAGATATGCATGGTTGCTCAACCAGCCCATGCTAAAGGACTTCAAAGCTTATTTATTCACTCACGGGCAAAAATCTTTCATTCAGACCAGAAACAGCTAACTTATTCAAAACCTTAAAGGAACAAAGTAAAATAGTAAAACTGAAAAACTGCAGACAAATCCTGCTTACCTCTAGAATTGACCCCCCCCCAATACACAGGAAGGTGCCAAGGAAAAGAATTCCAGAAAAAAACTGAGAGGGACTCTAGATTTGAGAGGCCTCCCTTCTTGGATATGTCACTGTGATTATCTTCTAAGCCCCTTCCTTCTTGGTCTTACTCTACCTCTCTCAAAAAGGCACAGTCAGTCCATTTCAAACTAGGAAAATATTACCACTGACTAGTTGGGTACTATCCATCATAAAAAAGGATTATTCAATGTCTTGGAAAGAACTTGCTTCTTTCAGTGGTATTTATCTTCCACCTATCCTTCAGGAACTACAAGCTGAAGGCACTATAAAACCAGTGCCTCTTCAGTTTTTGGGAAGGTGTTTTTACTCCAGACTGTTACTTGTTCAAAGACAGGAAGGAAAATGGAGACCCATACTGGATCTCTCTTTGCTGAATACATTTCTCAAAGTGCAAACTTTCAAAATGCTCTCCCTCCAGACCGTATTGCTCTTTATTCTCCCACAGACATTCCCAGTCTGTCTGGACCTAAAGGATGTTTACCTGCATATTCTCATTTGCCCCTCTTGCAAGAAATTCCTGAGATTCTGTAATGACTCATCCCACCTTCAGTTTACTGTTTTGCCTTTTGAGTTTTCCACAGCCCTCTGAGTGTCCACAAAGTGCCTAATGCCAGTGATAGTCTTTTGCAGGACTCGGAATTCAGATTTTTTTTTTCTCTGTTTAGACACTCTGCTGATCCAGGCATCTTCACCTCAGATCTTACTGCAACACCTCCAATTCTCTCAACATTCTTCTGCAATTTGAGTTCACAGTCAACTACAAAATGTCCTTATTCCAGCCCACCCAGGACCTAGCCTTCCTGATCTTCAGACTGGACATCAGAAAGATGCAGGCCTACTTACCAGTGCCAGCCAGGCAGTAGCCAATCAGGTAAATCCCCTCTTTCCATCATTCTTGACAAAGTTAATTCCTTATTTTCAGTAAGTACTGCTTGATTAGCTGCTGTCTAACCTAACTTCAGAATATCTCCCTAAATATTTCATACATAAATCATCATGGTTGACTGATTAGTCTCTCCTCAAGTGTGTGGCAGTTCCCTGTATAGACGCAGACACCTTGAGTTGAAATTTTTCCTGTAAAAGCACCCCCTGAAATTTCACCAGTACCTAGCTGCACACAGGGCAACTAGTTTGCAGTAACAAGCACTGTCCTCAGAGTTGCAAACCATATACTCCTGACATTATTTTATATTCTCACTGCAACCATACAGTCAATAAAAAGGGCCTGTTGCCATGGATATGAACTTTCCCACTATCTGTTACCAGCTTGGTGGATATAGGTATCCTGAGGCAATGTCGAAATTGCCTCCTGTTTACTAACAATCAGCTAATTCTCAAACAAACTGATACAGTATGTGAGAGATATATTTCAGAATGTCAATAGAGGCAAATCTGTCATATAAAAGCACTCCTAATGTCGATTGGGTTATCATTAGTACACATGCTGCACCCATTACAGACAATTCAAAGCAGACACATAGACCCACATATGCTGAGGCACTTAAATGTAACCTTCTTAAACACCAAAGACCTCCTAGATGAAGTTCACATAACAAACACCCACAGAAGCCCAGAATGCACTCTTTAAAAATAACATCCACATCATCAATACATTCAGCCACATCTTATGGAGCTTGTAACCCTAGCCCATAAGGTAAGCCACCACACAATCCAACATACTGGTCATTGGAGACTCCATTGTGAGATACAATGATGTTCCTTTCACCAGTTTGAGTAAGGAGAAAGTCATGGTCAGTTTCTTATCAGGGGCCAGGATCTGACACATTATGCCCACACTCAAGGCATTGGACCACAAATACCAGTCTGACACCATAATAGTCCATGTGGGTTTAAATGACTTGAGATGTACCTCACTAGACTATATGAAGAGAGACATCATGGGGCTCTCAGAATGTGTGTCCCAGGCTGGTGTGAGCCTAGCATTCAGCAGCATTTTACCTTCTCCAAGGGTGATGCTACAATATGAATAGAAAATGACTGACTGACTTTAACAATTGGCTTAGTTTCTGGTGTCATTCTAAGGGGGTGCAATATTTGTCAGCATGGATGGAGATGGTCAACAGACCATACTGCTATGCCAGGGATGGTTTGTACCTCTCCCCTGTAGGCTTTCAGATATTAGCTAAAACATTGTTCTCTGTCATAGTGCCTTTTTTAGTCAATGCCAAACTGAAAGTACTACTAATAAGCAAATCAAAACCAAGAAAATCTAAAGCTGTTACTGCTCATTGCTAGGAGTCTAAACAAGAAACTCCACTCTCTACAAGCTCTTCCACATTAGAGAATGCTGACATCTGTGCAGTCCCTGAAACATGGTTTAAAGCCATGGAGAGCACACCAGCAGTGCAAGGCTATAATGCCTTCCACACATTTAGACCATCTACTACACAGATAGGAACTAAAAGTGGAGGTGTCTCAACTGACATAAAAAATAAATGTACCTCAAGGCTGGTCAAAGAAAACAAGCTTCTCCACATTCAAATCACCAGATGCAAAATCCCAAACCACTTCCTTGCAAGCTATAGGTCCCCCTGTATGACCCCGAAAATTCATAACATGTATTTAATCATATTGGAAACACTAACTATCCAATGCAATACCATATACAACACCAAACATGCAGGCACAGAGATTCCTGGATTTTGTAAACACAAACTCCTCCCTGGATCAGATTATCAATACACCAACCAGGGGTGCAAACATACTAGATCTGGTCCTCACAAATATGGAAGAGTGCTGCATACCCCCTAGTGCAATGTTTTCTCTGGTAAGGTCAGACCACAAAATGGGCTCCTTTGAAGTAAAAATAAAACCCAAATCCCAGCTAATCCTGGAATGTTCATAAACTACTCCAAAGATAACTTCCTATAATTAAGTGATAACCTAGCAAAATTTCAAGCCCGCATAAACCCTGAGAACAATGCTGCCTACATAGAACTGTTCGCAGAAACCCTATACAGTCATGTTAATAGCTACATAGAGGCAGCTGTACCCACCAGGAAAAAGTACAGAACAAACTCAAAAAACAAGCCACCCTGGTGGAACCACAACATCAATAGGCTGTATAACAGAAGGAAGAAAATCATGGCAAAAATTATGAGATGTAGCATCCATTAGGATGGAAGCACGCTCATCAAAATAAACAACTTGAAAGACAAAGTCTACCAAAGGTAAATTCAAGGTAAATTTGGTCTTTCAGGCCAAGAACAGCAACACGGCATTCTTTAGCTATGTCTGCAACCTCAAAGTCAATAAATTGTGTCTGGAGCTCATTGTTAATGGAGCCACCTATACTGATCCATTCCTACAATGAGGCTAGATCAGGCCCTGGGGAGGATGCCCCTTTCTTGTAGAAGGAAGTAGTAGTTCACAAAAATCACAAAAATTGATAGGCCAAAAAGCATAAAGATGATAGAGTTGACCATTGAGGATTAGAAAGAAATTATGTATTGCTACTATTATGCAAGAAGCCCCAGAATTTCCAGACAGAAGATATACAAAAAGACTAAGAGAGAAATCAGACAAAAGAAAAAAATACTTGCACAAGAAAAACTGTGCGAAGCTTCAAATAAAAATTTGCGTTCATTAATACAACAGATTTATGGAAAGCAGTATATAGACCAAGAAACCTTGGACCATTTTGAAAAAAAAGTGACCGAGGAAGTACAAAAATATAAAGAACAAAATCTAGAGATTTTTGAAAGGTATAAAAAAGAAATATGGACATGGGAAAGAAAGAAAAATATGGAAAATTTCACAGTACAAATAATAAGATCACAGAGAGGGAATGTAGAACAGATTAGTAAAGATGAAGTTAAAAAATAGAAGTTGAAGTTATGGAATACCTGAAAAGTGAAGGATTTAGTACAGAAAATCTAACACAGGTTATATCATAGCATGATGGAAAAACAAGTTCCCCAAGTAAGGAGAAACAGGAGGAGCAGGAGACATCTGAAGAAGAAATATGGACATTGGAAAGAAAAAGAAACCAGTACAAAAGTTCAGTTGGAGTTGCACAGCAAGGGAAGGAACAGAAAACTGTGGCAACTCTGGTGCAGTCAATGTTGTGGAGTGATAGGCTAGTGAGCTCCCATATGAAAGTGCAACAGATGACACAGGATGAAGCTGAAGAGAATGTGGCATAGGAAGATGCTCTGGAACTTTCTATAGAATACCTGCAGGAAATGGAGAACAAATAATGTGCCTTCAGTTTAAAAGAAACTGATCTAAGAGGAGAGTTGCTTGATTTAATAGAGATGGATAGACATATTAAGATCAATGAATGAAATGGACTACATGAAGTCAATAAACCCCCCCCAAATTTAGAAGTTTGATAAAACAAATGAGTACAATAATTAGGACTGTTCATAGAGATTCATGTGATAGAAGTAAGTAGGATATATTACTGTGCTGCTAAATTAATAGATAAAGTCTTACCACAGAAACATATGGCAGTAAGGGAAAGGAAGGGGAGAAATCAAATTCCATCATGGAAGTATTGAACAGAGAAAATTATAATGCAATTAAGACAAGCAGTGTCACTGTTAGAAGAGTAGAGGAGAGGGAACAAATTAATAAAAATACTCAAAAATATAGATGTGATAAAAGCAATACACATTATCAGAACAGATCAGGATGCATCATGTGCTATCACAAATAATAAACTAAAAATATCAGCACAGGCAGCAAAACTTAGAAGATATGCATATAAATATAAAAGAAAAATACAAAAGCAATGTTTGATAACCCAAAAAAGTTTTATGAAAATTGGGAAACAAGGCAAAATGAATTGAAACACCACCTAAAAATGAAGAAATAGATACATTTTGGATAAATATCTATGAAGAACCTGTGGAACATAAAGATGCTAAATGGATAGAAGACGTAAAAGAAAGAATAAGAACTTCAAATGTTCACGATATGAAATGGGATGAAGTAATGGCCAGAGAAATTGAAATAAAGTTAAGAAAAGCTCCTAATTGGAAAACCCCAGGCCCAGATGCAGTCAATAACTTCTGCCTAAAGGTATTAACATCTTTACATGAAGATTTAACCATGAGAAAGAACTACTTGTATACCAAACAGACACCAACCTGGTTAACAACAGGAAAAACAATACTTCTACTTAATAGCGAACCTGAAGGCTATCCTAAAAACTACAGACCAACAACTTGCCTTCCAGTGACGCATAAAATATACACTGGAAATGGTGCCGGCAGAGTTTATAGTCACTTAGAAGAAATCAATGGCAGTAGAACAAAAGGGTAACAAAAGAAAGTCCTATGGAACAAAGGATTATCTGTTGTTAAAGTGATAAGAACTGTAAAAAGAGAAGGAATTTAAGTATGGCATGGATAGACTAGAAAAACACATTTGATAGTATCTCACATTCATGAATAAAAAGTGTGCTTAAAACTGTGTAATATACACCCTATACTAACCAATTGCATTACAGTGACCATGAAACTGTGACAAACCACCTTGCAGTTAAGACATGATAAAGGATAAGTTATTATTCTAGGGATAAAAATTAAAGGGGGGGGGGGGGTATTCCAGGGTGACTGTCACCACTGCTCTTTTGTCTTGCCCTTAACCCATTTAGCTGTTTACTTAAAGATTAGGTCATGGCTACAATTTGGCTTCCAGAAAACAACAAAGTGTAATGACTTCTCATCTTCTTTTTGTGGATGATTTAAAACTATTTAGTTCATCAGATGATGAACTAAAAGAACATAGGAATGTCATTTGCTCTTGATAATATGCAAAAGCAACATTTAAAGCAGGAAAGCTGCAGAACAAAGAAAACATCAGGAGTGTGTTATAAAAGAACTTGAGCAAGAGGGAGTGTATTAATATTTGGAAATTGATGAAGAATAAACAATAAAACATGAGCAAATATGAATAAAACTTAGTAAAGGATATTTTAGAAGACTAAAATTAATACTGAAAACAGCACTGACATCTAGGAACAAAGTCCAAGCTATAAGCCAATTTGATCTTCCTATCCTAACTTACAGCTTTGGAATGATTGACTGGCCCCAAAAGGTGTTTGGTCAGTTGAACTGGAAAATAAGAAGGATGCTTCATGCTCATCAAATGATTTATTAAAATCAGTGTATAACAAGACTATATATACTAACTCCAGGGTTGCACTACAGTGGGGACAAGGCCATTTCAATCTTTAGGTGAAATGTGTTTCGGTGAATTAAGTTTTAGGTGAATTGTGCTTTCAGTCATTTGTGTTTAGGTGAAATGTGCCTTTGGTGAAATGTCCTGGACCCATATATATATATATATATATATATATATATATATATATATATATATATATATATACACCACATTCTGAAGACAGTATGGGCCTCCTTGAAGTTGATAACATGTATAGATCTGCAATCATAGAACTACATACATATTTGCTGACCTCACAAGACCGAAACATGGTGAAACTTAAAACATGAGGAGAATAAGTCTAAGATGACTTTCCTGCTTAGTTTAGTAGAAGTATGCCAATGTCAAGCAGGAATGGAAATTAAACCAGACGTAGATAAAAAAAATCAGGCAGCAACTGAATGTGCCAAAAAAAAAACAAAACAAAAGAAATAATATAAGGTGAAGGATCAGATGAGAAGGCAAGAAATGTGGAAAATGCATAAATATAGTTGCAACTATAGAAAACGTTTGGAAC
The DNA here is from genome assembly GCF_019279795.1 of Protopterus annectens. Lineage (NCBI taxonomy): Eukaryota > Metazoa > Chordata > Ceratodontiformes > Protopteridae > Protopterus > Protopterus annectens. The sequence goes on along the minus strand of NC_056737.1, from coordinate 755,847,338 downwards.
AACCTCATGTTGATCAGGATTGAACACAGAAATGGATAAGATGAGTTGAATTTAAACCAAAAGATGAAAGATTAATATTGGCGGCCCAAAATAATGGACTATGTACATGTTGATTTACAAAGGCCATTGAACATGGGAAAAACAGACAAACGTAGGTTTTGTAAAACAGAATTGGGAACAGTTGCACATCTTGTTGCTGGTTGTGATATACTAATGGCAGAAGGACTGTATAGTGAAAGGCATAATAGTGTGGCAAGGCTGTTGCACTGGGGATTCTGTAAACATTATAATACTGAAGTAGCTGAAAAACACTGGAAACATGAGCCACAAAGCATTATAGAAAATGATGAAGTTTATATCACGTGGGATCATTCATTACCAATAGTACAAAAAATAGATGCATGAAATCCAGATATAGTAGTCCACGAAAAGAAGACAAAAGTAGCATTGATCATTGAAACTGCTACACCCAGTGACTACAGTGCCTTACATACAGAGGAACACAAAGTAATAAAATACCAGGATTTTCAAGCAGAAATGAGGACAGTGTGGAAGAAGGATACCCAGACAGTTCCAATAGTAGTAGAAGCAATGGATCTTATAAACAAGAATTTGCAATCATACTCAGATATGTTACCGATACATGTGACTCTGTATGAATTGCAGAAGAAGTCATTACTGGGCACATTGCAGGTGCTGCAAAGAGCACTTTTGGCGAACATCAAAGACTGAAACAATACTAATTTCATGAACTTTAATCATACTTTGACTTAAGAATGGGGTCCATTCCTGTCATGGTATTAGAAACCCAAAAGTGTTGGAGAATTTAAAAAAAGAAGCCAGAAGTTGTAGCAATCCTACTGGACAACAAATTCATCTCTAATATTACCCCTCTCAACCACCACTTGAGAAATATCATCAAATATAACTCCCCCTATGATCAGTAGGGAACAGGTCTCAATGCTCCTTCTAAGGCCAAGAGCTCTGCACCAATGGGCCCAGACAGTATCCCAGGATGCATTCTAAATAGCATGAAACATGACATAGCAGGCCCTCAGGAATTACTATTTAACTGTAGCCTCTAAACAGGCTTTGTGCCTCATGAATGGAGAACAACAAAAGTTATCCCTTTGCACAAAGGTGGGCCATCTGCAGACCCATACGTCTCACTAATCTCATATGCAAAGTCATAGAAAGAAAATGTCATGGAAATGATCAATAATGACATAGGAAACCTCCAGACAGTGGACCCAACCCAATTTGGTTTCATCAAGGGCAGGTCATGCCTACTCAACTTCTTTGAGAAAGTCACCAAAGGAATGGATGAGAGCAGAATGGTTCACACTGCCTACTGTGACCTGGCTAAGGTAATTGACACAATATTGCACTCGGGCATTGTTGACAAACTCAGGAGGTTAGGTATAAAGCCTTATGTCACCCAGTGGATATCTACCTGGCTCACAGACAGAATACAGGAACTTAGAATTGTGGAGTATATCTCTACAAAGAGGCCACTCACAAGCTGATTCCATCATGGATTGGTCCTGGGACAACTTTTTGGTATTTACTTCTCTGAAATCAAGGTCAATGACAAGGGCCTCTGGCTGACTAAATTTGCAGATGATTGCAAATAAGGAGCAGTCATAGAATCCCCCACTAACACAAATGTTCTCCAGGAAGGGCTGACACAGGTAAATGGTGTTAGAGGCATGAACTAAAACTAAATGCCAAGAAATTCATAATAGTATCCTTCAGGAAGTCATCCACCCCTGGTAACTGTTACATTGACAACACACCCCTTAGAGTTGACCCAGTGGTTAAGGACTTGGGAACAAATATAGACATAAATCTAGCCTTTGGATATCATGTGTTTACAGTAGTGACAACATCATTCTATGTTGTGCAACTTATAAACAAAGGTATTACATCTAGGTCCAAGGAGCTCATTGTTCCATTGTATTTGGCATTCATCTAACCTATCATTGAGCACAATGCCCCCATTGGTATGTGCTTAAAGCATTTCAAAAACTTGAAATCCCACTTACCCGACTTTCATATAACCAACACAACAAAGCCAAAAACCCAGAAGACCAACCGCTCGGAACATCGACTATCAACTCCAGGTAACTAACTACTTGGCTAAACAAATAAATAAATAAATAAAACTGAAGCAAATTAAACCCACCCATGTGGGGGGCTTCACCTCCGCGCTCCCCTATGTGGGGGGGCTGTGCCTCTCACACCCCTTAACTAAATATACCAACTCTGAGATCGCACTACTGCAGAGGTAAGGGGCAAAGTTCAACATAGTGGCCAAGTGGTTACTTACCTAGAGTTGAAATTCGGTGTTCCGAGTGGTCGGTCTTCTGAGTTTTTGGCTTTGTTGTCTTAGTTATATGAAAGTCAGGTAATTGGGAGTTTGGGTTTGTAAAGTTGACCCGTGCCTAACCAGGCACATCCAACAACTGGAACGTTCACAGAGGTTCAAAGGAGATTACTAAATTAATGGCTCAAGAGCCCTTACAAGCCTAGCCAGTGTTACCTAGATTTTACCCAATTTTCTATCCACAAAGGAAAGATAAGGGTCAGCAAGCAGCATTTTGACAATTTTTACAGACGTCCTCTCTCTTTAAGGGATATGGGCACCACCACAGGAGTGAATTTGCGATTTCCCATTCATTGGTCCAGATTGTGCTTGGTTACTGCCTCTCATCTAATTTTCCCAACTTCTTGCCTTATATCCCCTAGTGGATCTCCTCTGCAGGTTCTCCAGGCCACTTTTTTATCATCATTTCTTGTGGACCAAACTCTGATAACCTAATTTTGACCATCAGTCTCTGCAATCCACCCAAAGTCACAAGACTACCTAAGTATGTGTCCTTAGTGACAAAAAAGTGAAAGCTTGTTTTAACTTAACATAAAGGCTGCATTTGTACTAGCACTCTTAGAGTAACAGTCTCTTATCAGTTAGACTGCTTTAGTCGCTATGTGGACACAAAGTAATTGGAAAAGACATCAGCAGCCCTAACTACTTTTTCTTTTCCCTCTCCTCATTCTGTACTGACCTTTTTCCTTCCATCTTGCACTCCATTGGGGCCCTTCGTGGTCTGTCTCATATCTGGTAACAGGTCGTATTTTTACCCTGACCCTGCTCTTTGTGCTGTCCCTGCTTCTCTCCAAACCCATACTGTAAACCTGTCTTCAGCTGCTCTACCCTGGTATCTCCTTTAAGAATTACTAATAGCCATACTTGTGCTACCAGAGGCTAATATTCTCCTATTGCCTTTATTTTTCTTGCTCACTTTTTTCTGTTCTTATCTCTCTCTGGCTTGTTCTTGCTATCTTTCTATCTATACCCCTAGCCAGTCACTCTTCTATCACTGATTGTTTTTTTTTTTGGTGCTTCTCAGTCCTGGGTTTTAGCCTCGCTCTGTTCGCCCTCGCTAAGCTTGGGCTCACTTCATTCCCTTATCCCCATTCCCACCCACCTCATTACAATTACCTTTATACCATCCACTCCCACCCCTTCCTTTCTCCAAAATCCAATAACAAGCCACTTCCTGTCAAATCCCAAACTGCATCAATTCCTTCACATTACTAATCCCACACCCATTCCTCTATTCTTTCTCTTCCCCTCCCCTTGACATAAAAATGAAACACCTTATAATTACCACCTCACTCCTCCTTCTACTCTCAACTCTGACAGCTTATCGTTTTAATCTACCTTGTCCATTATTTACTTCTCCTACCTCTTATACCATCAACATTAATCTAACTTCCTCCTTCTTCAACATCTCCTCAACCTTATTCAACCTTCCCTCCTCATGTTATCACAAACTAACTAAACTGCAAATTCATCCTCCTACTTGCAAGCCTGAACCTAAATTACTAAAATTACATCTATCCATTGCTATACACTCTCATTCTACTAAGTACTTACTTATATCTGGGGACATTCACCCCAACCCTGGAAACGGCCACTCTACTCAATAAACACTTTATTGACACTATCCAAACACTCATGCCCCCCCCAGCTGCAATTCTACTATTCTACCTACCACTCCCAACCCATCTGACAAGCCTCCTTTCACCTTACATCCTGTCTCTACCTCCTACATCTGATCTCTTCTGCATAAGCTGAAACCCTGCTCTCCCTCCACTGACAACCTTCTTCCTTCCTTCCTTAAACTTGCCGCAGACTCCATTGCCTACCCAGCATCCATACTAATTAATAGATCTATACAGGAATCTACTGTCCCCACACTATGGAAATCATTTATTCACCATTCCACTGCACAAAGGTGGTCACGCTACTGACCCATCCAACTTTTGTCCCATAGCTATCCTATCCCCCTCTCAAAAAATCTTGAAAAATATATCCATTCACAACTACTCAACCACCTCCTTCAACACAACCTTCTTACTCCCACCCAGCATGGGTTCTGTCCCAAACAGAGCACAACTACTGCCCTCCTATCCTTCACATACACTATTGCTGAAGCCCTTGAATAATAACAAACATATCCTGCCTCTTCTTTGACCTTTCTAAAGCCTTTGACACAGTCTCCCATCCTCCTGTTACCAAAACTTGCTAATCTCAACATGTCTCCTTCCACCCTCTCCTGGTTCACCAGCTACTTATCCTGTAGGCAGCAATCTGATAAATGGCTCTCTTCTGCTTCTCCATTCTTACCTGTCCCAACTGGGGTTCCACAAGGCTCCATACTTGGTCCCCTCCTTTTCAATGTCTTCACCAATGATCCCCATACAGCTTGCAAAAAATCCTCCCTCATCCAAAATGCAGACAATTCAACTCTAATCTCCATCTCTGACAACATCTCTGAATTCCATACCCAAACTCAACATGTCTTCATATCTACAGAATACTGGTTAACTAGCAACCTATGCATCCTTAACCCTAAAAAACACAAACTCCTACTATTTCTTCCCAAATCACTCATTCACCATAAATCCTCCTTTGTCATTACTTCCTCGAATAACACTACTATACAACCTGAAACCCACACCAAACTACTAGGGGTCATTATTGATGATGAACTCAAATTCAACTTGCACATTCTCCAATGTATAAAAAAGACACACCAAAAACTTGGTCTAGTTTATCGCAATAAAAAAAATTTAACTGCTAATTCCAGACTTACCCTTGCTCAAACTCTCCTCCTTCCCTCCCTTCTTTATGCCACCCCTGTACTCACCAACATCCAAACTACAACCTTAAACAAACTACAACAAACTTATCATAAGATAGCTAGATTTATCACTAACTCTCCATATAATACTCACCATTGCCTGGTCCTAAACTCTCTCCACTGGCTTGAATTCCCACATTTACTGTTGCTATGACTACTTCAATTGTTACATACCATTCTCTATAGACCTTCTTTCTGCCCTGCTCTCTCTACCTTCATTACTACTTACTTTCCTACTCATATCATCTGTTCATCAAATCACCAACTGTTACATATCTACCACCGTAAGTGGACAAACTACTGTACAAGTACTCTGTTGCCCAAGCCTGGAACAAACTTCTGAGGGACATATGCTGCATCATACACCCATCCTACTTTAAAGAGAAACACAAACTTCATCTACTGAACTCCAAAACCTGCCCTTGTCTAACCTCAACTTAACTCCCCCTTCCTCTCTTGCTTTCCCCCTTAGGCAGAAGTATTTCCCCACAGTAAATACTTCTAAACCAAGCTCTCTAATCATAACTGATGAATTTAAATCTTTATGTAAATATGTACATATTATACCTACTTTGTATAAATATGATTTGCTTGTATGTGAATTTTAGCTACAATAGTTCCTTATGTTGTTGTTTAATCGAATCATTTCTTACATAACTGTACTTAGAATTGTGCTTTTTTTTTTTTTTTTGCAAACTGTATATCTATTCTTGGAGCTTTTCTCCTCGGGTCTCCACTGAAAATGGGCCACAAGCCCAGTTGGACTAACCCGGTTAACAAATGTCAATAAATAAATAAATAAAGATGGTCAAGGAAGGGCTCTGCTTCACATGAACAGGAAGCCTATTCAAGAAGAGGGGCAATCTCTGGGATACATATCTCTCTCTCTCCAGCATGAACTATTTATGTCAGAGATCAGGTTTAGATCCTTGGAGCTGGTAACCCTATTACAGTTAGTTTTGCGACTATGCAAAATTTTCATCAGGGCTCAGTCAGAGACTGCCCTGTAGGTAAGGCATAGATCATTCCCTCAGTAATTGATAGGAAACTGAATACAGTGGTAGGGTTTTTAATTGATCCGCATATGATGTGTTGGTTATACATTGTATTTTTTTGGTTAGAAAATTCTGGACTGTCCAGCTGTTACAGGTGCCTGGTAAGGTATATGCCAAAGGGTGCATTGTACTTGATTACTGGGTGATGAGTTCCAAGTGCTGTGGTGCTATGACATCCCTACATCTGGATGCCATGCCCTTACTTATAAGCTGAGCCACATTGAAGGATTTCCTCACCACTGTGGACACATGGTAAGAGTTCAGATTACTATCCGAGTACCCAGATCTCTTGCCAGTGGGTCCACTCTTGAGGGGTGCAATTTGAAGGGGTATTTGATTTACCAAAGGGTATTATTATACACTACCTTATATTTAGTTTGAAGCAATTACTCTGACACAAATCATTAGTCTGTATCAGCCCTTTCTGTAGGATATCAACATCATTTGGGTAGTCAAGGATTGCCCCCAACTTGCAGTCATCAGCAAACTTGGTCAGCCAAAGGCCATCTACATTTGCCTTGACATCTGAGAAGTATATGTCAAACAAGAGGGAGCCCAGCACTGTCTTTTGCTTGGAGGAAGTTGATGTGGTTTGAATTTGTATTTACTGTTTAAGACATTCTTGTTGCAACTGTCTGATGAAGTCTCACTAAGGGGTGAGATGAAAAGCGCTTTATGGTTATTGTGTTTTATTGTTTTTATCATTTGTTGGAAGTAAAGTCTGAATAATAAATTTTGGAAACTACTACTGTGTGCGGGCCTCAAGTCCTCTTGCCTGCACACCTGAAATATTTGTCTGGGATGCAATGAAGGCATACTTGTATGGCAGAATAATTGATTGGTACAAAAAATACGTTTACGGGATAAAGATTTAAAGGAAATACAAACCAAGCTTGATATTTTGAATCTTGAGTTAACAAAAAAAGTCCACTAGAAAAATCTAAACTAGAAGAGATAAAGACTTTAAATAAAAAATATCTTGAAATCTTAAACCATAAAATTATTAGTCTTGACAAATTTAAATATATTTATTTTTCAATATATCCCAGAGCTTTGAACTTCTTAGCCAATAAAGTGAAAAGATTAAGTACATTTAACCATAATAAAGAAACATATTCACCCCTAAAGAAAAAAAAAGTATCAGATTTACATAACATATTGAATGAATTTAGAGATTTTTTTCTTAAGCTTAACCAATCTTCAACACTAATAAATTCAAAGAATGAAATTCAAGAATTTATTAATAAGAACACAAAAAAACTAACAGAAGAACAAATCAAACTATTGGACAGACAAATTACATTAAAAGACATTCAAAAACAAATTAATTCACTCAAACAAAATAAAGCACCTGGTAATGATGGTATTATCGCAGAAATTTACAAAATTTTACCTAATGAAGCTCTAACATTATTACTCTCAGTTTTTAATAATATACAAAATAATAATTCGTCCCCTCCATCCTGGAAATATACATTCATTTCTTCTATCTTGAAGCCCGAAAAAGACCCTACAAAATGTAACTCTTACAGACCTATATTCTTATTAAACACATACTATAAAATGTTCATGTCTATTTATGCAAAGAGGCTTAAACATTTTCTTCCTAATTTAGTAGATGAGGACCAAACAGGTTTCATAATAAACAGAACAACTTTTGATAACATTAAGAGAATAATAACATTAATTGAATCAACTAAAAACTTAAAAATAACCTAACTATAGTTAGTGAAGACATAAAGCTGTGCTTTTGATTCAGTTAATTGGAATTATCTGTTTATTCTTTTATAGGAACTTAAGTTTTCAAATAATTTTATTAATCTTATCACCCACTTATATACAGGTTCTCAAGCTTATATAAAAATTGGTTCTAACATATCCCAGTCCATACCTATTAATAAAGGGACTAAACAATGTTGTCCTTTATCTCCTCTTTTATTTACTTTAGTTATGGAATTTGGGCAAACTTGATTAGAGGAAATAGTAATATTAAAGGTTTTGATATAGGTCTTATTAAAACTTCCAAGATTCAAATGTTTGCAGATGACATTCTGATTACTTTGGGTGGTAAGAACCCAACAATTCCAGAATTATTTAATGACATGGATCACTTTCAAAATAACTCAGATCTTAAATTTAATCAAGACAAAACACAAATCTTATTAACTGGCCCCAAAAAATATAACATTCAAAATAAATATGAAAAATATATACCTCAGTCCCAGCATATACAATATTTAGGTATAATGATTGCCAATAATATAAAAGAAATACAAAAGCAGAATTTTGAAAATAGTTTAAAAGAAATAGACAAATGAATACAAAAATGGTCTAAAATAAAATTCTCAATTGAAGAAAAAGTATCAATCATAAAAATTCTTCTTCTTCCAAAAATCTTATATTTAGTTCAATCTATTTCTATTCCTCCGCCTTATACAATAATTAGGAAATTTAAAACAATGATTAAAAATTTCTTTGGTTTCCAATTAAACCCAGGATATCCTTAACGTACCATATGTGTAGCTGGAATAATGGAGGTATTGCATTTCCAAATTTAGAAATATATTCAATTTCCTCAGTTATTAAAACTATTTTGTACCTTATTGATGGTAATTACTCAGCAAAATGGAAAGATTTTATTCTCTCTTCATCACAAAACTTAAAAAATAATAATTATCTCTTTAAGTTAAATTTAGTAAATAACACATTCATATGGAAACTAAAAGAATATTTTATGCTCTGCCCTAACCAATACTTTATATCAAACTATATTAATATTATTTTAAAATCCTTTAAAAATGCCATCCTTAGATTTCAATCATATGAATGTTGGTTATTCCTTATTTTCCCCATTACATATACACAAGGGGCTATTTTCTCTACAAATTATCATAAAATGTCAATATTTGAGCAAAGACATTTGATTTATTGGCATCAAATGTTAAAATATATTGAGTTAAAATCCATTTATACTTTATTGGTGGAAAATAACCTTGATTCATCTTTATGGCTTGAATTACAAGAAGCTAGAAACTATATTAAAATAAATTTGATTTGATACCTTCCTCAGTTAAAAACCTAATTCCCAAACTCATTCAATACTTTATTATCACCCAGCAAAATAATTTCATTAAAATTAGTCTTTCAAATATATATAAAACCATCAAATTAGATCTAGATAAATTTCCTGATAATTATTGGAAATACTTCTCTGATATTAATAATAATAATCCTTCAGATAATGATAAATTGAATATTCTTCAATCAGCAGGTAAAACTACATCATCACTTAGATGGAAAATCTTTACCTGGAGGTTCTTAAATAGATCTTTCATTATACCGTATAATAAGAATAAGATGTATAAAGAAAATATTCTTTGTTGGAGTTGCCTGAAGGTTCAGAATGCTAATTGGTCACATATTATTTATGATTGCATGCACTTGAAAAAAATTCTGGGAAGATATTGATAATTTCTTGCAAGCAATATTTACTGATAACTTTCTTCTAACAAAATCATTAATCTTATTTAATTCCCCAATCCCAATTTGTGTTAAAACTAGTACATATTCGCTTCTTTGGTCTGTTCTGTCCATAGCCAGGAAGGAAATTACTAGAAATTGGAAATCATCAAAAATTCCCTCCTTTCAAAACTTTAAGGATTTTCTCTTGGAGGTATCCAAGTTAGAATTGATGACAATTAAGTCAAGATCTTCTAAGAATACAGCAGTCTATACTCAATGGATGAATATAATTGATTTATTATATAATTAATAATTTAAAAGTATTACTCCTATTTTATTCACTTTTTTTTACTTTATTTATAGTATTGCGGACATCGATGTACATAGTTCATTGTTTTTTTTTCTTTGAATTTTTATATTAGTGTTCTTGTTTTTTATCTTTAAAATCAAAAAATTACAAATTTTTCTTTTAATAATTGTACTCTTAAGAAATGATTTTAATAAAATTTATTTCCAAAAAAAAATCATACATGAGTAGTGTATTGGGCTAAATAGTTAGTAATTCTAGTACCTTCTGGTATGCAGAGTGGTTTTCCTGGTTCATGGCTGGGGACCTGTTGCTAGAGATGATATAGTGGAGCATTTTGCCTATGATCAGCTGAACACTGAGTAGCTCAAGTGAGTCATCCTGCTTGACCAATCTGGAGGTGTGATTGTTTTTTTCTCCTTACGTTTTTTCCTTTTGAGAGGATGATCTGAATGTGTGAGAGGTACTGTAGCCTTGCACTGCCAGGGTGCCTTCCTCATCCTTGAAGCAAGGCGCTGTAACTGCACAGATATCAGCATTCCCCAGGGCAAGGACAGCTTCCAGGGAGTGTAGTTTCTTGTTAGGGCTTCTAACATTGAGCATTAGTACCTTCAGCTTGGCTTTAGAATAATTTATTACTTTGGTAGGTCTGTTGGTTTGGCACTACCTAAAAAAGGCACTATAGGGGTGGCTAATGCCTTGTCCAGAATTCAAAAGCCTGGTGATGACAGGTGTAGACCATCTATGTCAAATCAGCATGACCTTTTGATAATTTTGTCCCAAGCAGGCAATTACTGGATCCATTTGGAATGCCATCAGTAGCTAGGCCAGTTTTTGAAGTCAATAATTTTCTGTTCATATTGTGGTATCATTCTTGGTGAGGGTAGAATGCTGTTCAATGCATGGCTCATATCAGCCTGTGACATGTATTCACAGAGGTCGTTCATGTCCCTCCATATAATCCAGGCAGGTACGTCTCAGGATATTCACACCTACATGGACTATGACTGGGTAATACTGGTGAGTTTAATTTATGTGTAATATTAGGATTATCTGTCTAGAACATTATATATATATATATATATATATATATATATATATGTATAGTCAGTAGTTATATATGTAGTAATGTCTTGTCGTATTAAGTCTATGTGATATCTGCACATTTGAGTCTGGAGATAGGAATTTTGTTCAGTTTTTGCACTTGTGTGGTTCTGAGTGACAACAAAGTTTACTTTGACTTTTGACTTTGGTACTTGTGGTTGAGTGATCTGAATGCCTGCATGATCTGGTGAATCCTGACCTCCAACAGGCAACTGACTGTAACCCTTTCTTTATCCAACCTGGTGAGCGGGGGCATCTGTGTGTCTCACAATGGAGTCTCTTATGACCAAGTTGTTTGAACATGTGGTGTTTTGCCTTAGGGGCTTACTTGTTAGTACCTGGTGTTGCCTTGGTTTTGTTTGCATGTGGTTTCTGATGGCAGTGTATGGGAGACTTCTGGGGTTTTGATAAGTTACTTGTGAGTACCTCCACATATGTGAGTTTATGTGTTGGGACCTTATTTAGTGAGGGAAATGATGTGGGTATGCCTTCAATCTTGTTTGTCATTTGTAGTGTAACTACATCGCTCACATACTGTATTTGTTTGTTTCAGGATTAAGTAGTTGTCAGTATACATAAGACAATTGCTATAGGGCCTCAGGATGCCCATGTCCACCAGGCTGGCCACAGAGGTAGTAGAAAATTGCCTGTCCATGGTTTCAGGGTTTTTTATTATGGATTTAATGAGGTAGAAGAGTGGGTAGATTTGACTGGGCTGGGATGATAGCTCACAGATGAAGAATGGGTGCTATACTTAGGCTTGCCACCTATCCGGTATTTTTCTGGACTATCTGGAAATCATAATGATTCTCTGGCAGCCTGGAAAACACTATGCAAACTGTGGTATTTTGTTAGAAGAAGCATGGACAGAATGCCAGAATTTGTTAAAAAGCAAACTCTTCTTTTTTTTTTAACAGAAAAATATCGCTAAAGCGATGTGGTGGAGTCTGAGATACTCTACAATAGCAACAAAAAAGTGTTATGCATATAGAGTAGGTGCATAAAAATGTACTAAAAAGGATGTTTGGCCCTAATGACATATGTATGGATGCGGGTGGAGATGAGTTGGGCTTGGTAGGAGTTATGGGTAGTGCAGGGGTTGTGGTTTCAGTCTGGTTTTTTTTTGCATCGTAAGAGGTGGCAAACCTAATTATACTCAGTGTGAACTGCAGCTATTCAACAAGGCAATACTGCTCTGTGCAAAACCTAGATGCTCCTAGAGCAACATGAGGACAGGGGAAGGTTGCCACGATAGTTATTTTAAGGGTAATTTTAAATTAAAAGCATACAGGGCATTGATAACAACCACCACTTCATGGGGAGTGGGATACCACAAACACTAGACTTACAACAACAAGGCCTACAGACCAATCAGGAAAACACACAATAAGCTTTCAGCCAGCAGTCCCCAACTCAGATAAGTTTGCTAGAGAGCACAAGATTGCAGTCTGAAAACCCACTTAATGTAAAAATGCTGGTTTTAGAGATCAAGTGCAGGGAAACCACGCAATCTAGATACTAGAGGTCTGTAAAAATAGCAGACACAATGTAATTAAATAATACAGCAGCAGTGAAACACTACTGAAATGTGAGAATGCAACCAATAATAAAGGATTCTTAAGAAATACAGTAAAAATAATCAGACGTGCAAAATGATACTTATTTTCATTTATTTAGATTCAGATGGCTTTAGATGCAGTGGATCCTCTGCATCTCTCAGGTGAAGTATCTAAACCAAGAGCAGCTCTGAATAATTGAGCCTCACTAAAAGAATACAAGGGGTGAGTAACATGTTCTCTGCAGACCACCTCAAGGCTCTATCTCCGTATTCTGTCTCCTACATGCTGTTGAGGGGAGATTTAGGCCTGGCATACAAGGCATTATCAGACCCCAGCCTGATGAACTTCCTGCATATCTGCAAAACAAACAGCACAAAAATTATCAATTCTAAAGACTTAAACATTGCCTGTGATATAAATAGGACCTACTGGAGAGACAGGTATTATCCTAGGTGCTGCCCCTTCTCTGGAACAGGCTCCCCATCCATGTCAAACAGAGTTCCTCCATAACCCAGTTCAAGTGTAACTTTAACAACTGGATGGGGAAAAGGAAATTCATCCCTGGTTTGGCACCTATGTTTCTGATGGACACAGGCAGCTTGTAAATGGTTCATTCCCAGGCCCCTGCATGTAAATGTTTTATCTCCCAAGAACCCTGCTTACACTTATCAAGGGCACCAGAACTTGTCAGAGATTTGAAATGAATTGCTAGGCTTAAAAAGGCCCCTGTGTTCCTTAGCCTAGTGTACTCCTATGAACCTATGAAACTAAAAAAGTACAAAGCATTACAGTTTATTTCCAATCCCTAACCTCCCTCAGGCATGCTCAACCAGAGAGATTCAAGAGCATGGGGATCATGGCAGAAGCCATTCCAATGCTTCCTTTAGCCAGCCTGCATATGAAGTAAATTCAATAGTACCAGAAAACTGTATGGTCTCAACATTCTCACCCAGTAGACACAATGATCCCCTCATAACTTGTCTCAAGAAGGAGATCTTATGGTGGGTGGCCAATGTGAACCTCAATCCAGGGCTACCTTTCAAAGCAGAGACACAAAGTCAAGAAGTATACACAGATGCCTTAGATGAGGCTTGTGGGGCCTGATGCGGTATCCACAAAGTCCATGGCCTGTGGCAGTGAAATTCAGAAAATTACAAATCAATCTGAAATAGATGAGGGTTCTCATCTAAGCTCTTCAGGATTTCTCATACCTAAGGAAAATGGGTTTTCTTTGGATTTTCACAGACAACACTGCAGTCATGTGATACATAAACAAGTAAGGATGAACCAGATCATAACAACCATGCAGACTGGCAGCTTGGAACCTAGCTACCTAGCAGAATATGTCCCTTAGGACAGTGTACATTCCATCACAGGACAGTGTTCTAGCAGACTACCTAAGCAGGTCTATTGAGGACCCCCAGGAATGGACCTTAAACAGGCAAGTCTTCCTAGACATATGCCACAAATGGGGAATACCAGAAAGAATTTGCCCCAGAGAGCAACAAGCAGCTTCTCCTCTTTTGCACCAGGACTCTTTGCCCATTCACTTGAAGGACAGATGCATTCTCTTTTCAGTGGACAGGGAGATTCCTTTACTCCTTCCCCCATTCTGTCGAATTACAAAAGTACTACTAAATATTCAGAAAGAAAAAAAATCCTAATGGTGACTGTCTTTTGGCCAAGGCAGTATTGGTTCCCCTTCTCTTCCATTTAGCCAGGGGCAATCACCACAAACTACCACACAATGTGGGCTTCATCACACAGTAGAAGGGATCACTGCTTCATCTCAACCTGTCATCCCTAAACCAAAGTCAATGGGTGATAGGATTCTTTTTTTACTCAAATGATTTTTATTTTGTTGAAATAACACAATAATTTAATACATTCATAACATTCAATAACTATTTACAGTATTTACATTCAGACAAAAATGATTCAGATAAAAAATTTGTAGTTAAATAATAAGTTAATATATAAACTATGATAGGAAGAGTTTGGATCCATCTGTAGGGTATCAATCAAATTCAAAACTTTTCTCCATGGACTATTAACCAATGGCTTAGGAAAAGTTCTTAACTCTTTAGTTCTTTTCTCCATTAGTATGCATTTCTTCACTGATGATAGGAATTCCTACATTGCAGGTGCTACATTAGAGTTACATCTTCTTGTTATACATTTTCTGGCTATTGCTAACATTGTCCACAACAAATACAGGTCATCTTTCTTCATATTATTACTATTAACAACATTCAATAAAATTAAGGACTTTGTCAAAACAAATATATCAGTATAGATAGCTTGAAAAAAATTGTTAATCTCATTCCAATATGATTTAATATTAGTGCAGTCATAAAAATATGAGACCAGTCAGCATTAATGGACAGATGATATCTCCAACATAACTTGCTGTTTGAAGGGTTCATTTTTGAGAGTTTCTCAGGTGTCAAAAAAGGATCTGTGTAGAAATTTCCAATGAAAAATCCTCCAGAATTGTGAGTAAGAAGTTAGTTTAACTGAAAATAAACTGTTTGCTTTATCTTCCATTGATAATGATACTTGAAAACCTTTAGTTAGGTATTGCCAGGAAGAATCTTTAGGAGCTGTAGTCAAAGGGTGATAGGATTCTGATCTCTTTCAGACACCTGTTTTCTGAGGCGACCCACTACTTGAAAATCCTACAGAGACAAATGGCAAAGACTTTCTATATGGTGTCATACAATCAGGACCTCACAAAATCAGTAGTTCCACTCATCTTAACTTACTTGTGTGAGCTCATGAATACAAATCTGCATACTCAAAGCCCATCTGTTATCCACCTCTGTCTGTCTGCCCCTCAGTCTGTCTGTTATGTACAGGCCCGAGGTCAAACAATTTCAGAAAAGGGTGCTGCATCTAAAGCCACCAAGGAAACCTGTGCCCCCATCTTGGGACCTCAACTTCATGCTAGAAAAGCTCCCTCTGCCTCCATTTGAGACATCTTTATCTTTACCAACAAATTCTGCATCTGGAAAACTACCTTGTTGGCTCTCACGTCTACTAGGAGAGTCTCAGAACTACAGGCACTCATGGCCATTCCACCTATTCTTATTTTTCACAAGGTGAGGCTGTCTCTGAAGGTTAGCCCCTTCCTCATGCCTAAAGTGGTGAACTAGATGTCTCTCAACCAGGCTATTAACCTGCCCACTTTCTTTTCCAAGAAACTGAGCAAGAATGAAAGACTCCTACATTCCCTAGATGTGCACAGACATCAGAGACTTTATTTGGACAAGACTAAATGTATTCATAAATCAGACCAACTCTTTGTCTCTTTAATGGATTCCATGCTTGGCCACCCATTATCTAAGTGAATCACTGACAGCTGGATCTCTACGTCCATTTTGTTACTCACACCATGGCAAACCCTTGCCTACCTGCCGACTTCACTCTACCAGCGCAGTGGCCTCTTCACAGGCCTTCTAGAAAGGGACTGGATGATGCCAGGACAATCTTGGAGGCTACCACTTGCTCTTCTGTCCACACCTTCACCAAACACTAAAGAATTGATGCTGTTTTAAGATCAAGGGCTGCCTTCACTAGGTCAGTCCTATCTGGACTCTGGGACAGTTCTCTCCATTCTCAACTATCCTTTGTTCTGTTGCCTTGAGCTTTGGGAATCACCCATCTGTTTGGAATACTGCAACAGTAATATCAGTCAGGATGCAGTACAGTTGTGTTAGAACTTACCATAACAGTAGATGTTGTACTGATCAGTATTGCCTCATTCCTTGCCAATGAGGTGCCAGGATTTGCCACATTTCAAATGCACGCCAGTCCCTATACCACAAGTACACACATGACACATAGTTGCAAATGATTGGAGAAGCATCTCTCTGGACCATATGAAGAGAGACATGATGGAGCTGTTATAATATTTGCCTGAGGTAGGTATGAAACTAGCCTTTACCAGCATTCTACCATCATCCAAGAGTGATGCTGCAATATGAATAAAATACTATTCACTTCAACAGTTGGCTTAGCTCCTGGTATCATTCAAAGAGTATACAATATATATCTATCTCTCTCTCTTGCTCTCTCTCTCTCTCTATATATATATATATATATATATATCTGCCTGGGAGATGGTAGTGTCCTAGCTGATTTGCCAGGAGTGACCTGCACCTGTCCCCCAATGCTTTCATATAGGCTAAATCCTTTTCCACACCACAGTACCTTTTATAGGCAGTGTCAGTCTTGTAAAGTTTCCAGAATTCAAAAAAGAATAAAGATAACATAAAGGTATTGCTGCCCCATGCTTGGAGCTTAAACAGCCCCACTACCTGGAAGCACTCCTTATGCTGGAAAACATCAATATATGTATTGTCGCAGAGACTTGGTTCAATACCATTGAGAACACTCCAACAGTGTAGGGTCTCAGTACCTATCATATGTTCAGGCCCAACACATTAGATGAAGGCACTAAAGATGTCAGTGTCTCCATATTCATTAAAAAACATTTTACCTCTAGATTCATTAGACAAGAAAACCTGCGTTTCATTCACATCCAAAAGTTATTGTTACTAAAACTCCTTATCATATCTATAGCACCTCCTATTTGTCCCCCTTAGGCCATACCTCCTACTTAACAAGTATGGAGCTGCACTGCATTAACCAAACACCATTCCCCAAGGAGGCATCAGCTGCCCCTCCATTAACTGAGAGACTTGTACATCCTCAAACATGCATGCCTAGAAATTTATCATAACACATTCACTGCTGCAGTCATCTCTGGACCAGTTAGTCCACACTCCAACCAAAGGTGATAAAATCCCTCACTTGAGCCTTACCAATATAAGACAGCTTTGCACCCCACCAATTCTTATGTCTACACTGGTCAAATCAGATCACAAATCAGTCACATTCACTTTAACACTGAAAGCAGATAAATCTTCCAGTACCTCTATTTCCAAAGATTGTGCTAATGTTAATTTATTAAAAGTGACTAAATTCAGAATCCTCTTCCAACCTGATAATTGTACAGAATCCCTTACTTCCAAATTCTATGCACATGTATTTGTTGCATTCAATACATCTGTCCCCCTCTGAAGTAAATACAACACCAAATCTGAGAATAAAGTCCTATTGTGGAATGCAAGTATAAACAAGTTCTTTAATGAAAACAAAACAAAAAAAATTGCGTGCAAAAATAAAATTAACTCTCAAGATGCTAAAAACACTTGCTAAATTTAACTGGGAAGTCTGAACCCTGATCAAATCATCCAAAGCCAGATGTGAGGTAAATATAATCACACAGGCAAAGCCAGATGTGAGGTAAAAATAATCACACAGGCAAAGGATAACCACAAAGCCACCTTTAACAATGCACAACACTGAACATACCTAGTAGTAAATAATATATATTCAGACATAGACGACATAGTCAATCCACTACCGACAAATTTAGCTCTAATTCCTTTCCTCCACCCTTATATTTCAAAATCACATATCCATATCTGTACCTCCCCCCTAAATCTCCCAATAACAAGTTCTCAAAGCACTATGCAAGGCCAAGAACACTACATCCATGAAGCTGGCTAACATACCAGGCTGCCTACTGGTCAGCCTAAAACAGGACTTGTCAGACCTTCAATATCACCCTGCAAATGGACTTCATACTGGATGGAGGACAGCAGTAGTCATCCCATTGAATAAAGGCAGGGTGTCAATGGACCTATGTAATTATAGACCTATCAACCCAACCAGCCTCATTTGTAAGGCTATGGAAGGGATCTTTATGGAATTAATAAATAAAGACATAGGCAACCTGCAAACTTTCGACCCAAGGCAGTTCAGGTTTGTCAAGGGAAGATCCTGCCTACTTAACCTGGTCATCTTCTTTGAGAGGGTTACTGAAGCAATGGATAAGGACAAATCTGTGCACAATGCAGATCTAGACATCAATCCAAAAGTGTGTGGGAAACACCAGCCTTCCAAGAAACTCGAACCAAAAGTAGAAAACACACAAAGGCTTTATGAAGAACCACTCAGATGAACAGCCAGCTGGTATAAACTTCTTTAATAATACTGTAAAACACATAAACACTCAAGTATCATACGTTTTCTTCTGCCAAGACTTCATCAGATAAAAAATACCAGTTAAATACCCTATTTTAAGTGGTTAATCCTTATAAAACATCCAATAAAATTACACAATCAATTAATTAAAAAAAAATTAAATCAAAGGACCTTCACCATAGAAAACATATTGTGTAACAAATGTCTCCACAAAGTGGCCAAAATTCAGTATAGCAATAAAGAATATGTATTCTTTAATAAAACAAACACACTGGCACTCAATCAATAAAAACTTATGAAACTTTTATAAAATAAGTTGTGTTAATAAAATTATTTATAGGTCTGCCCAACAATAATATCCTAGATAGTCCCATAATATCCTAGGTAGTCCCATAATGTCCTAGATAGTCCCATTATATCCTAGGTAGTCCCATAAGATCCTAGGTAGTCCCATAATATCCTAGGTAGTCTCTTAATAAAAAAACTGGGAAGACATAAAATAAAGTGTATAAATGTATTTTTGTTGTTGATATAATAGTGAATATATTTATAATTTGGCAGCCTCAATTTAAGGAAAGGGGCAATGGAGATGTTCTCGTTTAAACCGGGGGTTTACCTGCATCCAGAGTCACCTGCCAGAATAGTTCTCTATATTCTAGTCGTATTTCCCACAGACCACCTCTGACATCAACCGAAACATTCTCTAGTACAAAAAATGACAAGTTAGCTTGCTCACAAACTAAGGTGTGTTTGTACAGAGCGTTTTTGTCATTCAAAGTTCTGATGTCGCACATGTGTTCATATATGTGCTTTTTCAATTTACGCTTTGTTTTACCTACGTAAAATGATCCGCATGAATTACATGTCACTAGGTAGACCACACCGGTGGTGTTACAATTACTGTAACTAAGTCCAACTATCTCCCTTTTCCTACTCTCAAGCCATACACTGTTAGTGTTAGAAATAAAGGCACGTTGTGAGCACAACCCACATTTAAACATGACATTTCTTTTCCCCTTGGTAGTCTTGTTAGACAACTTGTCCCCTTCAAATAGCTCTTTGAGATTTCTTCCCTCTTTTAATATGATTTTCATAGGTTCACTATCAAAAATAGACAAGTCTGTAAAAGCCATAAATCTTTCCCATTCACTCCTAATTATATTTCCAAACATCCGTGAATCCATATTGTATTCAATAATGAGTGCTCTCTTAAATAGGTCAAATTCATATGCCTTGTGATTGAATGTAGCAAGTGGCATCATCATCCCTAATAAGGGGACATATTTGTCAGTCCTAAGGTGCTTTACCTTTAAACTCATTTCTCTCAACACGTTTAAAGGCTAACCCTCAATTTAAATAAAGGGACAATGGAAATGTTCTCATTTAAACCAGGGGTCAACCTGTATCCAGGGTCACCTGCCAGAATACTTCTTTATATTCCAGTTGTGTTTCCCATGGACCACCTCTGACATCAACTGAAATGTTCTCAACTACAAAAAATTAAATGTTAGCTTGCTCACAAACTAAGCTGTGTTTGTACAGAGCGTTTTTTTGTCATTCAAAGTTCTGATGTCATACATGTGTTCATATATGCGCTTTTTCAATTTACTCTCTGTTTTACCTACATAAAATGATCTGCACGAACCACATGATAGACCACACCGGTGGTGTTACAATTATTGTAACTAAGTCCAACTATCTCCTTTTCCTACTCTCAAGCCATACACTGTTAGTGTTAGAAATAAAGGCACATTGTGAGCACGCCCCACATTTAAACGTGCCTTTTCTTTTCCCCTTGGTAGCCTTATTAGACAACTTGTCCCCTTCAAATAGGTCTTTGAGATTTCTTCCCTTTTTTAATATGATTTTCATAGGTTCACTACCAAAAATAGGCAAGTCTGTAAAAGCCATAAATCTATCTCATTCTCTCCTAATTATGTTTCCAATCATCTGTGAATCCATATTGTATTAAATAGTATAATAATAATATCCCGAAAGTTAATTCCATTTGTTAGAATGGCTTGAGGCAGCTTTAGTGGACAAATCGACTATTTCCACTGATAATTTATATGCGATATTAAAGCGTCTATATCACATTATCGAAATATGAAAATATCAAATGGCTGAAATGTCAAATAAGCTATTCTTATGGGGGTCTGCACCCCCACACCCCCCCCGCTAATTATATATACCAACTTCGAGTTCGCACTACAGTGAAGAAAGGGAACATTTTCTGATCCTCACTGTACTGCAATTTCAATGAACGGCATATTCAGTCGTTCGATATTTTCAATTTTCGATAATGTGATATAGACCCACATTAAATTTGATGGAGGTGGTGCTTAAAAACAACTATATATATTTCAGTGGTGAGTTTTTCCACCAAACCAGGGGGTGGCTATGGGTGCAAATTGCATCCCCACCTATGCAAACATTTTCTTGGCTTGGTGGGAGAAAATTTATTTTAGATTCCAGGTTCAAGGGATGAAGATTCCTGGATGACATATGCCTATCTTAGGTTGATACAGAGACTAGTTGAATTCCTTGAGTTCTTGGAAACCACCACTGACTTCGTTCACTTCACCAGTACAATTACACGTAATAAGATGAATTTTCTGGATGTCAATTTAGAGAAAATTGATCAGGGGATAAAGTCTAAGGTTTACCGTAAAGACAACTTTATGAATTCTTACCTCCATTTTGAAAGTGCTCACCCCTATTTTCAGAAAAAAAATATTTACAGGGGTCAATTAATTAGAGCAAGTAGGATGACTTCTTTGGACTTAGACTTTGAAATTGAGTGTCAGTTTTTGGAAGGATTATTTAAGGAGAGAGGCTACCCTTTAAACTTGTTGAGAGAAACAAGTTTAGAGGCTAATCTGGTTTTGGTATCCCTGGATTCTATCAAAGAGTTTTCAATGGTTTCATCCAAGAGTCCATTTTTTTAGTCACACTAATAATACTCAACAGTCATGGATGTCCTTGAAAATGTCTTTCTCAATGCATCCTTGTAACCAGATCTTCCCACATTCTCCCAGGAAGACTGAATGTTTTTTTCCAGGTCAAGGATTACCATAAATTCCTCTGGAAGATCCTGTAGGCTAATCTGGTTTTGGCATCCCTGTAGTCTATCAAAGATTTCTTAATGGTTTCATCCAGGAGTCCATTTTTTAGTGACATTGAAAATACTTAACAGGTTTTGGGAAATACATGCTTATCTACCAACAGACCCTGGTGGAGAAGATGAGGACCACGACAGAAGAGATCAAGGATAGGGATCTGAAGCAAGAGATATGTGAGTTGTGAGTACTTTCAACCCAGTTTGTGAAGCACTGCGCAAAAAAAAAAAAAAAAAAAAAAAAAAGAAAAAGAAAACGTAGGTATGATGCTGTAGATGCATCTTGCAGAGCAGCAGTTACAGGATCACTTATTCAGAGACAGATCTAGAAAGAGGTCTTCCCCTGTCAGAACATATGAAAATGGAGCTCCTCAGTTACTTTTGCACCCCCCCCCCGAAAGTCAGTTTAAAAGACTAGAGGAAAAGGGTGGTCAGTGAAGCAACTTTTTCAATACCAGGAATCAAAGTTCAGCAGAAATTACTCCACTAAATCTTGGCTTTTGCTCCTGAAACAGGGAATGAGCAAGACTGGTAAAGAGGAAAGAGGTATGTTCAGAAAACAGCAGTCAAGATAAACCAAAGAAGAAGCCTTGGGGCCACTAGGGTTGTGTCTTCCAGAGGATACTGCCATGGGTTAGCCTGGCTGGAATCTCCCCCATAAATGCTCTCAGCCCTCCTATCCTCATCCCTTCCACCCACTCCAGTTTAGATGGGATGACAGCTGACCTTTTCTGTACAAAGTCGGAAAAACATAACCTCAGGATCAATGGATCCGAATGATTCTGCTCCTGGCTTACTGACCACAGTTTCTATTTTCCCCAAAGTACAAGGGCATACCATCTGTATCAGAAGGCCAGATTACCCTGGTGCCTTCTGTACTGAGGGAGCTGATAGATGAAGTGGCCATAGATAGAATAACAACAATAGAAGAAAGCAATGGCTTTTACTTAGCACTGTTCCTTATGTCCAGGATGTGAGGCATGCAATGGTCCATATCTATCTACCAAGATTTAAAAAAAAAATTCCCCATCATTCATAAGTTCAAACTGTGGACTACTCAAGGTCTTGTTCCCCTTCTGTCTCCCCAAGCATTCCTGGTAATTCTGAATTTGAAGAATGCTTATCTGCATATTCCCATTAAAGGGGCCCACAAATTTTTTTTGCGGTTTGTATGGGAGGTATTACCAGTTCACTTCCTTACCCTTTGGCTTATCTACTACCCCTACTACCTTCTCCAAATGCCTGACTTCTGTAAGGAAGGGCTTTTGCATTACAAAGGGCATCCGCATTTACCCATGCCCATGCAATTGCCTCAAACAGACTCCCTAGAGGAGATCCACACGGCCTTGACCTTTACGTTAGCTTTTATCTCAGAGCTCTGGCTCACCAATAACCTAAAAAGACTAGTTTAACTCTCTAGGGGCTGTTTTGAACAGTCCATTAGAAAACCATGTTGTCAGAAGACAACGTACACTCTCTGACCCTTTTTTTGTGGAATGTCCTGGAATGGGAAGCCAGCATAGCAAGGACATTTTTATGTTGCATGACTTCATACATCCTAGTGATGCACTTAACCAAACTGCACATAAGGAAATGACAAAGGTGCCAGCATTCATATTGTCAGGAAACCGTGATCTCTTTCTTCCCCTGCATAAAAAAAGAACTCTTATAGTGGATATGGTGGCTGCACCATAATTTGATGTGCCTCTCTATACCCCTTATCCCCAGGATATTACAGAAGATCAAGGTGAACAGTGCAACAGCCATCTTGATAGCTCTCTGTTCCAAAAGGGAGCTATCAAGCAACACCTTTAGCCTTTCCCTTGTTAGGCTTAGCAGGAGGTTCTTCCTGTTTTTAAGCCTAACAAGAGAAAGGTTAAGGGTCTTGCCATAACATGAGGACCATCTTACTCAGAATAAAGGGTCCCTTATGCACTTGTCCACTCTGAGTCTGACAGCTTAGATAATTTGACCTTAATCCCAGTCAGATACATATATTCAGGGGATGTGCTCAGTGTTTTGAGGGAGGCCAGGAAACCAAATACAAGAAAATATTCTCTAAGTAAACTGGAAAAGATTCTCCATCTGGTGCTTATCCGTAAACCAAGACCAAAGTACTGCACATATGGTACTGATTCCAGAGTGACAGATTTTTTAAAGGGCCACAGTTCTACTTTTTAATAGTGCCTTGGATTGGATCTCCCCCTTCTTTGTACTCTAGATATTAAGTGAATGGGTTTTTGAAAGGGCTACTGCATCTGGGACCACCAAGAAAAGAAATTGTTCACCATGAGAGTGTGTGTGTTTTAGAAAATCTAACCCTAGCCTTTTTCAAACCAGCCCTTTACCCCCCAGCATTTTTTCCTGGTAGCTGCCACTTCTGCCTGAAGAATTTTGGTGTTGTTCAGTATAAATGTGCAGGGAACCCTTTTTGGTTTTCTACCAGCCTAGGGTATCCATTGTTCCCTATTTCCTGCTAAAAATAGTGACAGAGATGTGTGTGAATCAAGCTACCCACTTACTTTTTTTTCTTAAAACTCAAAACAAAGGGAAATAACCATACATTCTTGAGATGTGCATAGACAGATTATATTTTTATCTAGACAGAATAACAGAGTTTATAGAAACAGACCAGCTGTTTGTGTCCTGGGTTAGTAGCAAGAAAGGAAAGCCAGTTAATAAGCAAACTCTTTAAATGGCTTGGACATTATTTTTTTACTGCTTCTCTGCTAATGGCATATCTGGCCCATGGAATGTCAAAGCTCATTTTACCAGTGCCACTATAGCCATCAAAGCTTTACGTAGGAGGGTCTGCACCCAGTCCATATTAGAAGCAGCTACATGATTCTCATTTTTCATCTTCTCCAAATGCTACAACCCTTGGTGTGGCATCTAGAACTTGAGCAAGGTTTGCTTCTGGTATCTTACAATGTCAGCTTTCTTGAATCTCTCTTTGTAACCAGTCACCTACTCCTATTATACTTTGACTGTATCAGTGAATATATGATGAACATAGCATAGTTGTGTTAGAAACGCATCATAAATTTTGATGGCTGAGTACATTTACCATTGCAGTCTAGATTCCTTCCTCTTTCCTCTCTGGATCCTTTCATGGGACCCTGAGATTGGTGTAGATTGTATTACCCCCTTGTCTACCATCCCATCTTCTTACCAGACCCCTCTGTTATTCATCTTCTACATTTCCTCAAGGAGGAAGACTGGGAACCTCTGGGGTGAACCCTGTTGCTTGGGCTGGGAATATTTCCTTCTATCGACTCTGGCACTAGTGGCAGTGGGTGGGATTTGATTGAAGCCTTTGGGGAAGGTACAGCTCTGGAAGTTGGGCTGGACGTCAGGTTACCTGAACTCAGAATATCCCACAGATGATGACTGTAGCAGTAAATGTACTCGAATGTATACATTTATGGTAATTTTCTTACACAGCTGTACTTTGTCAGTATGTAAGCAGCCAATATATGCACATTTTCAATTTTTTTTTTTTTTTTTTATCACGTATTTGTGTATACATTAAGGCTGCTGTGCTTTGAGTTACTAAATGGGACTGTATTTAGAGATTGCCCCTGTGACTGCTGCTACTCCATTTTGCATTCCTGTAGCCCACTCTTTGAACTAGATGTAAAGGATGACTTTGATTTTCTCTGCTGTGTGTTTGTTTTTGTCAGTGGACAGCTCTGTCAGGACTTATGATTTTTGGTTTGTCATGAGGTCAGGTGATGTTTTTGGACTATAAGTAATTTAATTTTTCTTTAGCCTTTCTGATATAATAACAGTGAAGATACCTTATCATTGGGTTGTAAAATCTACAAATGCATCTTGAACTGAAAGGACTGTGGATTTGGCCTTTGTCCAGTATTATTAGATTCTGGTGTATCACAGGGCTGTTGAAAGAATAAAAGTTGTGTTTCAGCTTCAATGGAGTTGAGTTATGTGGAAGATCTTGGACATCCTTGCCGACAGGTTTATTTCTCCATCTCCTGGTAATGATTCCAGATGATTTTCAGCTCTCTTATCTTTGTCTCTTCTGTATTTGAGGAGTGCATGATGTTAATTTGTATTTTGAGTTTCTATAGATTTTTAGTATGAAGTCTGTGCTGGTGTTCAAAGAGGTCTTTCCTTATAAAGCTTTTAAATGTGCATTCTGTGTATCCTGCTCAGTAGTGAATTTCTGGCACTGCTTGAGTTTTATGTTTAGTACTCCTTCCACAGGTAACTGTGTTTAACTTACTTTTATAGTAATTTTGATAGTCAGTAAATTCTCTGTGTATGATGTAGGAAGCTAAATACTGCAAGGCATTTTCTTTTCAAGTTGTAATATATACCATTTCAGTACTCTGCATTCAGATTACTGGATTACAACCTAAATGCTATCATATAAAACTTGTACATTTCTGATTTTTCTTTTTTTAATTTCTGTCGCTTGATGGTGTTTTGACTACATTTTGATTTTTGGTTTCCATCTTATGCATTTGTAGTTCATTACATGTTAACATAGATTTCACTTTTTTGAGTTAAAGTGTTAATGACTTTTGATTATTTACTATGTCCTACCTTACAGGCCTCTTTTTGACTCTGAAGTGTTAGTAGATATAGATCATTTACTATGGCAACTGTTCTACTTGAATGACCTCCTTTTACAGCCTTACCATTTGGCTCCTTGCTCATTGATCCCGTAGTTTTGCAGGTTTCTGCTTGTTTGTACCGAGCTGAACTGAGATGGGCCACCAGACAGAACTCTGAGCTGAGATACCAGACTAGAGGCTTCTGAGCTTCTGAAATACCATAAGTTGCCTTTTTTTTACTTATCTATACTATTTGCTGCACTTCTTTATTGTCTGCTGCCTACTTTTATACTGTATTTGTTTACTGTGTACTAAACTACAATGTTGTACTGCAATTGTCTGCTTTACTATGCCTGTTAAATCAAATTTTATTGCTGTTTTTACTGTTTACAAAGCTTTTTTTGCTATTTTCACTGCTTGTTAAGTATTTACTGGTTTTCACTGTTTTAAAGCTATCCGTTCTGTTTATTCTGGTTTTCTCACCAAGCAGTGTTTAAATAACTGATCTGTTAACTGTTTAAAACATTCTTTAGACCCTCCCTGCTGATTTTCTGCTGTTTTAAATGTTTTTTTTAGTGTCTCACTGGTATTTTTCTGCTGTATTAAACATTATCTAGTGTTTTCCACTGAAACTAGTGTAACTAATAGCTGTAGCATAGTCCAGATACACGCTTGCTGCTTCTGGGACTGTTTGTAGTGGTTTGCTTGTTCTGAGCACATTTTCTAGGCCATGTTGGATAGGAAAGGGCCTATCTGCTCTTTAATGAGAGGATTGTGCTGATTAGGACCTGTCTGGTAAAGGAAGGCAGGTCTAGAGCTTAAAATAATCATCCTCATTGGACCTTTTGAATCTTTTTAAAGTTTTTTTTCAAGTATTTAGTGTGCATTGCACAGCATCATGCACTGCTGTGCAATTGTGCTCCAAAGCTGGACAGTTAAATTTAACAAGTTTTCCTGAAATCCAGGTAGAAATATACATCCACTGAGCTCCTTCGTGATTGATTCTGAAAAGCCACCACTAGTGACAGTCTTCAACCTAGCATTATTGACAGTTGGACTACCCGTGTTTCTCCTGCCAATCTTGATGACTTGGGTCTCTTGAGGCAGTGTAGCAACTGCCTCATGTACACAGACAACCGTGTACTAATAACACACTGTAGTACAGAGTGCGAGAGATGTATGTATACACCAAGAATCTTGAATCTGTGCTCCGTCTCACTCAAAGTAGTAAAATGGAGAAGGTTGTCAACTCACTCATGACTACTTATGCACATAGTACCACTACTCATACACATAGTAAGCATCAAATACAAAAATCCAAATACACGGAGGTTCTCTTGGAAAACTTACCGAAAGACCAGAGACTTCCAAAACAAAAGACCGCTACAACTAACACAGTCTCCACAGCACCCATGACACATAGCAACACCAGTGTCTCACCCACCAAGCCTGTAAGGTGTAAAACTCAAAAACCAAATGTTCTTGTCATTGGAGACTCAATAGTGAGACACACAGATGTCCCACTCACCAGGTTATACAAAGAGAAAATAACGGTCAGCTGCCTGTCTGGTGCCAGGATTTGTCACATCACACATGCACTCAGGCTCTCAGCAAAAAGTACCATTATGACTCTGTCATAGTTCATATTGGTGTGAACAACCTTAGATATACCTCAATGGACTATATGAAGAGAGACACAGTTGAGCTCTCTGAGTATGTGTCCCAGGCATGTATTTCCCTAGCCTTGAGCAGGATACCATCCTCGCCTAGAATGATGCCACAGTATAAACAAAAAATGATTGATTTCAATATTGGGATTCGTTTTTGGTGTCATTCAAAGGGGATCCATTTCCTCTCAGCCTGGGAAGTCATGGTCGACAAACCTTGCTGCTCTTCCAGAGAAGGTTTGCACCTGGCACCTCTAGGCTTTCGGCTGCTGGCAAAGGATCTTGCCTCCCCCTTGGTGCTTTTCTTAGGCAAGGTCTCGAAAACAGCATTACTGAAGTGAAATTAACAAATCAGAACAAAATAAGGGTCATGCTGCTAAATGCTAGGAGCTTAAACCAAAAACTGCACTCCCTGGAAGCACTTCTATCACTAGAAGTTGTAGATGTCTGTGCAGTCACAGAAACCTGGTTCAAGGCCTTAGAGCGTACCCCAGCCTTGCAAGGCTACAATGCCATCCACACATTTAGACCACAAAATGAACATGTGAAAACCAAAGGAGGTGGTGTTTTAATCTATATTAGAGTTAAATTCACCTTCGGTGTAGTTAGACTGGATAACTCCATGGAGTTACTCCAGGTCCAAGTCACAGGGGGTAAGACCGACATTCAAGTCATAGCCAGTTATAGATCCCCCTCCATGGGTCATGACACCCATGAAGCCTACTTGATCAAACTGGAGACAATCCAAATTTTACTGAACACACTGGTTATGGGGTATTTCAATTATCCCACCATCAAATGGGAAACCTACACTAGCCCTAACTCACTAGTGCAAAAGTTCCTTGACTTTGTTAATTCAAATGCTCTACAACAAATTGTCCATACCCCGACAAGAGGAACAAACATTCTAGATCTGATCCTCACCAACATGTAAAACAGATGCACTGCCGCAACTGTCAGACCCTCATTAGTTAAAACTTGCCACAAATCAGTCACCTTCAAGCTGGCTGTAACACCAGAACTCACAAAGGGTGAAATCAGGCAAAAGAATTTCACCAAGGCAGACTATACCCTCCTAGGTGAAGGTATTAATGCATTCCAAGCCCATCTTCAAGCTGGAAGTGGTAACTGTGCCAAAGTTTACACTAAAGCCCTGTACAATCACTTGCATGAGTGTGTAAACTCGACTGTGCCAGAAAGAATCAAAGCCAGAGCCACAAATAAAAACAAGCTGCCATGGTGGACATCCAGCATTACAATAAACACAAAATGTTGCTGTCCAATAAAATAAAGGCAAAGCCCCAACAATGGAAAATAGCCCTTCTCAACCTCAACAGGCAAATAAGACAACTTGTCAAATCCTCCAAGGGCTCCTTTGAGAGAAACTTAGCAAGTACAGCCAAAGATAACCATAAGGTCTTTTACACCTACGTACATAGCCTAAAAGGTGGGACTCAAGCATGTGCAGAACTGGTGGTCAATGGTATCACACACACTGAACCCACAGAGATAGCAAATCTGCTAGAGGATAGGTTTGGCGAAAGTTTCACTGCCTTATCCCCTTCTAACTTATCACAAATCTTCCCCCAATCCCCCCCACCCTACATATCTGAAGAGCAGGTCCTCAAAGCCTTGTCCAAGGAAAAAAAACACAGCCTCTGTGAGATGAGACAACATCCCAGGCTGTCTTCTTAACAAGCTAAAACATGAACTAGCATCACCACTAAAAATAAGAAAGAAAGGAAGAAGTTCACAACAAATAAGAAGGAAGAAAAAGAAACTGATTAATGACTATAAAATAAAGAGGATATGTGCTAAAAAGGACACAGCTTTGTTATGTAACACACAGATTACAAGGAATGATAACATTTTTTGATCAGAAAACCTTCAGTCTACAGAAAAAAGGATAATTTTTTCCAAAAAAAGCACATAGAAAAAAGAGGCAAGGGGCAGGTGAAAAGGAAGAAATCAAACTGAACATGGAAGGATTGAAGAACATTACTGTAAGAAAAAAAAAAGAAAGATAGATGTTGAACTACATGGCTCAAGCTGTGAATATACAAAGCCAGGTGGATGAGAATTGTATGCTTGCATTGAGAATTGTATGCTTTCAATTTTAATATGCAATGAAAACAGTGAGATTAATAAGACTAATGGTGATGAAGATCATTCATTTGTAACAACTGATAGAGCAGATATTACTGTATTAGAAGCTGAAGATTCTACAGATTTGGTCAGAAAATATATTCTTGTAATTGGAGATTCTATTATTAGAGGAACTGATACTTACATTTGCAGAGAAGATAATGAACATTGAATAGTATTCTGCTTGCCAAGAGCAAAATTAGAAGATGTGATACAAGCCTTAGAACACCTTAATGTAAGGAAGTATGGATCTGTTTTCATTCATGTCGGTACAAATGATCTCATCCACAAGGACTCTCTGACTGTTAGTAGGGAACTTACAGCCCTCTTAGATAGTATAGCTTGTACTGGTGTTAGGATGTATTTTTCACAAGTCACATATAGCAAGGATAGTCAGGTTACTGTGAATAAAAAGACCTTTTTTGCATGAATACCTAAATGGAAAAAAATGACCCATCTGAAAAAATGGAATTGTGTAGAGCATCCAAGCCTAGTTTTGGGTGCACATGTGTTCAGACAGGATGGCATGCATTTGTCAAGATCAGGGAAGAGAATTTTTGCAGCAGATATTTTGCAAAATTTGATAAACACTAGGCAGGATTGTTGACAAGTTGAAAATGTAACAGTTTACAGATAGCAACATTCGATGCATCTGTGATGGTTGTTAATGCTAAGAGCATTAATAATAAAGTTTTTTATTGGAAAATTTGCTACGTTTCCACAAGTTCCACAAGATCGATGTTGTTATTGTTTGTGAAACGTGTTTAAAGAACAATGATTGGAAACCAGCTCTGTCAGGGTATAAATATTTTTACTGTAACAGACATTCTAATAAAAAAATCAGATGACATTGTTATGAAAGGGATTAAAGATAGCTTTGAGACCTGTGATTATTACATGTTCAATGATAACACCAATACTATAGATAGTGTAACTGTGACAATAAAGATGACCCTGGAACATATAACAATTGTTGGAGTATATAGACCACCAAAGTCAAGTGCTAATGATCTAGAGGAATTCATACATTTCTTGCATGAAATACAGGAGGGAAGAATAATATTAACTGGGGACTTAAATTTACCAGAAACAGATTGGAATAATATTGATTCAACAACACTAGTAAGGAAATTATTCACAACATATGTTCAGGGACAACAATTGCTTCAGACTGTAAAAAAAACTACTAGGGAACAGAACATACTAGACATTGTGTGTGCTCCTAAAGAATTTACTTTTACTTCAAGTTTTACCACTAATGTATATAGTATATTTAATGTATATAGTTAATTATAATAGGCTTAGACATATGGGTACATATTCTTTATGAGATAATTTAATATGTGCAAATTCAAATACTTCCTTTTATGATCCTATGTTCAATTGTAATTATTTGTTTAGTAAATGTAAGACATATTTCCTGAAGTTTATTATTGACTGTATTGGACAACATGCAAATATCGTAAATGAATGCCAAGTTTTTCTTTTCTTCTATCTGTATCTGTATTGTATATTGGAAATTGTAATAAAAATTATATTACAAAAAAAAAAGTTTTACCACCATTGATGTGCAGTGATCATGGTGTTATAATGGTTAATTTGTTTCTAGTTAATTCTGACAAAATGAAATGTAAACCAATGCACAGAAGATTAATTACATATTATATGCAAGCAAAACAATGTGTTCAGTGGGAAAATTGCAGATGAAATGTAGAAAGTTTTGAAGGAGAAATTGAGTGCAAAATAAATAAATAAATACAATGCTTAACATCAGGATCTAGGCACCCAATCGTAGAGGGATATATTTCCATAAGAACAAGATAACTGATTAAAGTGAGAGACAAAAAATATAAGAACTTGAAGAGAGGTCGGACTACAACTCTGAAACCTGAAATAAAGAAGTTGGACAAACACAGTAAGCATAGTGTGAGACAAGATCAAGAAAAATTTGAAGGGGGGGGTGGAGCCTAGATGGCCAACTGGTAACAGCTTTTTTTCTTGAGCTCCATATCAGTTACTAAGAAACAGGAAAATTATTATTTAAAATTATATTACCAGCTCCTTAAAGTTATTCAATCTATTTGGGAATCTATAATCTACTAGATTCTCAACTTTGGAACCTTTTCTTAAAAAATTCCTGTCAAAACTAAGGATTATACAACTAAACAGAGATGAGCAACTCAAAATCTTCACATGCTGATTCCACATTAAGGAATGAGATCCAGTCTATATCTACCACTCTCTGGGAACTGTCTTTAAAAATGGATAGATTTGCTGACAATCTTGAAACTTTAAAGATGAACTGTCAACAACAAACTGATGTTCTGAAGGAAATCCTCCAGCAGCAACAATCCAAAATTCTGAACATTGAAACTTCACTGAATGACATAGATAAAAGGCTTAAAGAAGATGAATCCCACTGTGAGACCATACTGCACAAAATAACTGGCTGATAAATAAAGTAGATGACATTGAAAACGGAGAGAGGAGAACAAATATTAGAATCTTTGGTCTCCCTGAAAAAACAGAAGGAGAAGATATTATTTCCTTCCTAAATTCCTGGCTGCCTGAATTCTTAGACTTAAAAGAAGGTATGTCCTATGGGATCGAGAGAGCACATAGAGCCATAGGGAAACCTATTTCTTCTTCCCCTAATGCTTCTCCAAGATCTATTGTTGTGAAGTTCCTATCTTTCTTAGATAAAGAACTTATTCTGAGAACAGCTTGGAGGAAAAGTCCCTTATCTTTTAAAGGAAACCAAATAAGGCTAGACAATGATTATGCCACAAGAGTCCTGGAAATGAGAAAAAGCCCTTGGCCACTGGTAAGGTTTTTAAAGCAAAATAAAATTAAAGCACAATTAGTCTATCCAGCCAAAATCAAAATCCACCAGAATGAGATGAGATCTTTCAACAATATAGAAGAAGCTGTTTCTTTTATCCAAAACAATAACATCATTACAATCCCAGAAGGTATGGACTGGGCACCATCTATGACCCTTAAAAGATCATCTGAGAAAAACAACTGGATGGATGTAAGAAAGAAGAAAGTGAAAACTAGAGCCAAAATTACTGGACTTCCTAATTCTCTCAAAGATCAAACTAAGTCATAAAAGTTTATGGAAACCTAGACCTAAAAAAGTATGTATCATCACTTTATTTGTCTTGCATATGTCTTTATAAAACTTGCAATCTAAAATTAATAATGCTATACTATTATTAGATACAACTGCTAGTGATACCTAGGTTGTATAGCTAGTTGAATCCTACACACATATGTTCATTTATTTATTGAATTGTCTTTCCTTCCTTCCATTATTTTGTTAAGGGAAGAAAATGGAAGTGGTGTAGGGAGCGTTTTGAAACAGGTAATTTTTGAACTGTCCGTTTAATTAGCAATCTGAAATAGATAATTTCAGAATCTGATTTTATATATACAATGCAAAGAACTCTTGTTATATGTTTATTTATTTATTTTTCCTTTTTTTGAAGTCATTTCAAGCATTCTGTCACTATATGACTTCAACATATTATAATATTCTTTCTCAACTCTATTTCCAGCTTAGCGTTTTAACATTCCAAACTGTCATTTTTTTTCTTTTGTGAGGAAAGTAACCTCGAGCACTGCACTGAATTCAAAAGTTGCTTCTCCCCTTTTTTTTTTTCTCACTCAAATATTCTCGGGGCTGCCTGTAAACTGAGCTGTGTTTAACATTAAGAAGCTCGTCTGAGTTGCCTTGGTGTACTGTGTTAGAAATCCGTGCTCAGTTGTACGAGTGTTGCTGACATATAACGGAGATCTCATTTGCCTATCTCGCTGATTCAGCAGCCTGAAATTACTTGAAACATAATGCAAATACGACATTAAACTAAATGTTAGAAACTGTTAGAGGTTTTAATTTGATCCAAGTAAAATTAATTAGAAACTGATCTTTGTAGTAACCAGGGCAGGACTATGTAGATGGCGATGACATCACTGCTACATTACAAGTCTCCTCGAGTGTTTGGGAAATTAACAGATCAAAAATTAATAGATTTGGCTTTACATAATATGTCACTAATAATTAAATACATTATTACTCTAGTCTACACACAAGCAACTGTTTATATAAAAAAAAAATGAAAGTATTCTGTAAATAATGGATAGGAAAAGATAATAAAAAGAAAAAAAGGAATCTTTCTGTTGAATGGAAGAATGCTTACAGCTGTCATCATTTGTAAGTTCTGGCTGTTAATGACAAATGGAGCTTGGAGATGGGCAAATGCTTCACTCCATTGGGACTTGCCAGTCCCTCTCTAACTTGTTTCTTGAGTGGTTTTGGACTAATTGTATTAAAGTGGGGCACAGAAGTCTACTTTGTTGTGGGAAAAAAGTTTAGTTTATGGATTTCCTAGAAATCTTCATCATTCAAATAGCCTTTGGTAAAGTGCTATTACTCTCGAGTAACATGAATGAGGAAATGCTATAGCACACTGTGCTGTTTACACTAACATATTCTTTATTGAGGAAATAACCATGGAGGGGATGTGCAGGCTTCACACAGGGGGTGCTCCAGCTGGGGGTAGAACGGGAGAGCCTCTTGCTTTGGGGCAACAATGATATAGTCTAGAATGATATAGTAAAATCCTAGATCAATAAATTCAAAAAAGTTAACATGACAAACTAAAGTGGTTATGACAACTGTGAAAAATGAGCCATGAACATCAGATAAGGTAATCTTCACTGAGTATATCCATCTGTGCTAATTAAGAAAAGGCCTGAATCAGCTTATGCTTATTTTTGCATCTAAGTACAGTATTGCTTTTGACTATATCATAATCTCCTTTAGTACAGAACTCTACCATTCACAACCTGACTATAACATGAGCATAACATCAGAACAGATGTTGTTCCATCCTGAGGATGCCACATAGATAATACAACTGATATATTGTGAAATCCGATGAATTTGTACATACATTAAGCATGTCTGGTACCCTGATCACTGCTGTGCACAAATGAATACGCAAATTGGAAAGCAAATCAGGCATTTGTTATTAATTCATACCTATTAAGGGGTTCTAGGGCAAGTATAAGTTACAGATATGAGCCCATACATTGTACATCATAGCTGACAGTAACTAATATATGTTTAAACAGGTTCTGACGACTAATAGAAATCTTAAAAGCTCTGTACTAAGACCTCAGTTTGTGATCAAGAGCTGTCATAATAATCTGGTGACAAGTTAGTAGAATATAATATAAATATTTAGTTACAATTGGCTCTAACACATCTAAACTGTTCCTGTTTTAAATCTCCCAGTGGGTAAAACAGTAAGGACAGTCATAGGGAGCGTATAAAATCATTTTCTAGTACCATCATTTCACATTTGGACTCAGGCTCTTCAGTTTTGATTCATGTGATGCAACTATGCTGTACCTTACAGTGTAGCTATTGACGAAATACACAATATAACTGTTATAGGGGCTGGCCCATGAGGCACAAATATCCAAGATATTAATGAATTTCTGCTTAACCATGCTTAGTGATATTACAATTAATCTCCATCCTGAAGTTGGTATATAACGAAGTTAACCTAATTTCAAAATGTTAAAGCCCTAGAGGAATACTACTATTGGAATGTTGTCCTCATATATAATAGTGGGGGGAGAAGGATAGTAGATAGATGTCTAGCTAGATATGTGATTTTAGAACTCTTTGAACATTTATTGAAATAAGAGTTAAATGAAAATGAGTCTACCTTATTATGTACACACAATAATGTCTGCAATATAGACTCTAATATACTTATCAATATATGAGATGTGTTACGAGAGATTGTCTGATAACTACAATAACAAATAATTGGACAGAATGTTAAGAAGGGGAATTTTCCTTTAATTCCATTCTTAAACTTTTCTTTCAAACACAAAGGCTCTCTTGGTTATTGACAAAATTAATGCAGAGAATATAAATCAACATATATGTGCCTAATGATATGTAGACAGAAATATGTGCTCATATATATATATATCAGGATACATAAGAATATGAACATATATATATATATATATATATATATATATATATATATATATATATATATATAAAAGAAAACAACTATTATGATGAAAACAAAGTCTATACACAAACACAGTACTATTGCAATTAACTAGGTCACCAAGTCTGACCTGAGTAAAAAGCTGAAGATTAACTATGTAGTAATGGGGACTCACTGTGCAGTGCTCAAATGTTTAACTCAATACATAAGGAATGTAATGACACTGCTAAGGATTATATAGCAAATGTTTCTTTTCATTAAAAGAAGGTTGAAAGAGAAATAGAAAGAGGAAATAAATAAAGAGGAAAGAAGTAAATATACATGTACAAAAAAAAAGAAGAGTTTTTCTTGAATCAGTAATGGCTCTGCATTTAAATATGTTGAAATTGTTGACTCTACCAAGTTTTACCTTACAATAATGAAGACTATTCAATTATTGGTGAAATATTAAGACATGCTTCTTTATATAAAACCTTGCATAATTTGTTAGAAAGTAATTTTATATTTATTAATTATTGTTGGAGTCTTTCCATGGTTATATGAACTTACTGAGTTTGTGATAGATAGGAATTGCTTGACCAGTATCTCCTCTGTCATCCATCATCATTTGTAAATATACATCCCATTTCCATATGTTCTGCTTATGATTATACTATTGTAATATTGTTTCTAACTAGTAGCAGTAGGGAAATATGTGAAATTACTATATAGAGGAGTGACAATCATATAACAACTCATAGTGAGAGAAATGCTTTAGCAATTAGTTACATGTAATATCTGTTACTATAAATACTTTAAATGCTGATCTACTACTGTACTGATTTATCCTGGTTAACACTGTTACATTTACCTATCTTTAAATTATTGGAAATTTTACGTATTCAGATGCTCTTTGAGACCTTAATTGATAAATATCACCTGTACATGCTCATTATCAAATTGTAAATTCTTTACTTCTATAATAATTTATACTGAAGTATGGAAATGTATTTTTTAATCAATCAAAGGCTTATTAGTGAAATTTAGTTGTACTTTATATAATCAAACTATATATTACATCAATATATTGTTGTTCGCTCATATCAATTAATCTATAGAATTTCATAAAATACATACTCTGGAGCCTCAAGTTGGGCAAACTTATTCCAAAAAACTGGAAGTGATGGTTAATCTGACTGGATTTTTTTCCTGTCAGATTAGGAATGTTTTACATTCCATGTCATTTAATGGATTTACTGATTGTTAAATGTTTAGCTTTAAATATTTTTTCTTTTTTTAGGCCTCAGTCTGATATTAAATTGTATTTTATATTGGGAATCAGCACCTTGTCACTAAAGTATAACCTTTCCAAGAAGGGTACGCAAATCCTAAATATTACGACTACTTTGTCATCACACCTATTACACTCTAAAACATTGAATAAATAAGATGGATTTGATTTTTCTTTCCTTAAATGTTAATGGATTAAATAATCCAGGGAAAAGACTCAACCTGTTAAAATACTTGAAATTAAATAAAGTACAAGTAATATTTTTACAAAAAACCCACTTCAAAATAAATAATAGTTTTAGCTGGAACCCAAACGAATACCTAAAACTATCCAACTCCTCATACATCAAAAAGACCAGAGGTGTTCTAACACAATGGAGGAAAAGCTTTATTTCTCCTCAATTTTTGTATAATTATGAAGATAAGGAAGGACTTTTATCAATTATAATAATAAAATTTAGAAATAGAATTTGGACACTGGTCAATGTCTATTGGTTTCCGGGAATTGGGGTAACAACAATAAAAAAACACTTAGAACTCATCACTAACAATTCTAAGGATAGTTTGATTTTAGGAGGTGACTTAAATTGTTTGCTGAATGACTCAGAAACTACTAACAAGAGAGCTTTTTGTATTACTCCTATAGGGAAAAACCTTAAAAATGGGTAGATAACTTACAGTTATTTGATTTATTTTATCTTAGAAATGATAATTCATTAGAATTTTCCCACTGTGATTTTAGATACAGGACTCAGACAAGAATTGATAAAGTATTTATATCCCAAGATCTAAAAACAAAAATATCATGCTTTACAATAGTCCCATGCCCTATATCTGATCACAATGCACTTACTTTTAATCTTCAAACAGCTTTTAAAAAACTATCTTTTACTAAAAGAATACCAGCATATATTACTAAATTGAAACAGTTCAAACCTTGGCATGATACAGAGATAGAATTTCTCTTAGATACAAATTTAACCAGTGAAGTAAATGTAGTAATAATTTGGGATTCATTGAAAGCCTATTTATATGGCAAAATTATTGCATGGTTTAATAATAAAATAAAGGAATGGGAGTCGGAACTATCTAATATACAAAAACAAATTGTATCAATTAATAAAGATAATACTAGAACCATTCCACACAAGAAAAAAGAAATTGAATCCTTAAACAAAAAATATAACGACATTTTAACTCATAAAACCAACTTGGCCCTAGAAAAATTAAAATATTTCTCTGTATCTCCAAAATATATGCATAATTTAACAGTGAGAGTGAAAAGAAATTCCATTGAAAATAATATTGTGAGTATACTCCACGAAGGGAGAAATAATAAAAAAGTTTCTGATATTGGTGATATCTTGGATGCCTTTAAGTATCACTTCTCGGAACAGTACAAAAACAAAGACATTCAACATGAATTCTCAGAGCATAGCTCGAACTTCCTGGAATTTAAGAATCTATAAGAGACTTTGATTAATGAGATTCAGAAACAAATCTCTTAACAGAAATTAAAGGGAAAATTCAAGAAATCAAAAATAATAAATCACCAGGTATAGATGGTATTATTAATGAAATATATAAGCTTCTGCCACCCTCTGCTATATCACTCTTACACAAAGCCCTAAATGATTCTTATTTACAAGGTACAATTCCACCCTCGTGGAGATACTCACTAATTACTCCCATATTAAAAGAAAATAAAGACTCCCATTTATGCAAATCATATAGACCAATTTCTTTGATTAACAATGATTACAAACTATTAATGTCTATACTAGTTAACAGATTTAAGAAATCATTAACCCATCTCATCTCAGAAGACCAAACGGGATTTATTTATAATAGACATACCCAAGATAATATCCAAAGAATTATAACTACTATAGATATCCTAAACAGAGACAAACAAGAGGCTCTTATAATCACTCTTGATATTGTGAAGGCCTTTGACTCATTAAACTGGAATTATCATTTTTAAAATTCTAGAATTATATAAATTCCCCAGTCAATTCATTACTTTTATAAAAAATATTTATTATAACAATTTAGCATATGTAAAATTAGGTCCATTTACATCAGAATCAATTAAAATTGCTAAAGGTACCAAACAGGGATGCCCAATGTCTCTGATTTTTTTGCTTTAGCAATAGAACCCCTTTCTTTGACAATTCAGTCAGATCCTAAAATTATAAGCCTAAATATGTATAATCAATTTAAATCCAAGATAATGTTATTTGCAGATGATATCTTGCTTACTTTAATAAATTCAGTGAAAACAAAAAAACAGGTCGTCTCTTCACGATATAAATGTTCAACACGTTCCAGTAAAATCCATAAATTATTGATGTAATTGAATAATAGCCATTTTAATTGTTTAATTTCCCGCCTTTCTTTGTATTTAACTGAAATGTATTTTTACTATTTTTCATCTGAAGAAGCGTAGAGGTGTCTATGCGAAAGCGCTCATTCTACCTTTTAAATCAATAAAGAACCTTTTATGGATTTTACTGGAACGTGTTGAACATTTATATCGTGGAGAGACGACCTGTTTTTTGTTTTCACTACTTTAATAAATTCCAAAGAATCCTTATAAGAATTAGATATGCTAATCAAAAAATGTTATTATATTTCTGGCCTTAAAATTAGCAGCTCTAAATCTAATCATATGCTCTTAAATAAAAAAATTCTAATGATAAAACTAATTCAACTACTAACGAAATAATTGGGAAACAGGTTTCTTCTTTGAAGTATCTAGGGATTGACCTATGTGAAAATATAGACCTAACTTTAAACACAAACTATAAAAACATTATAAACTCACTAAAAACTTTCATAGAGAAATGGAATAAATTACATCTAAAATTTGAAGATAGATTACAATTAATTAAAATGATCTTATTGCCAAAAGTAAATTATATAGCTCTTTCTATTTCTGTATTACCCAGTAAAAAACTTTTAAAAGAAATAAACAAAACACTATTAAAATTTTTATTGTACCCCAAAAAGCATAGAATAGCTCTAACCAATCATATCAGACCATGGGAGCCTGCAGGAATAAATTTCCCAGATTTAGAATCCTATATCAAAGCCTCTAACGTAAAAACAATATTAAATTGGATAGATCCCAAATATTCTTTGGCTTGGAAAATGCTACATACAAGTATTATCCTAAATGAAAATAAACTAATAAAAAAATTACAATTAAGCAAATCAAATAGCAAACTTTGGTATGTACTTTGTATTAATATACAATATAATGCTATTAAATTTACTAACCTAGATTACTTAAATCATATCTATAAGTCCTTTAGAAGTTTTGTGAATAACAATATTGACATTAAAATATGGATCCAGCTTTTATTCCCCTTTAAAGCTACAAAAAACGTTTTCTATAATATTAGTCTACATACACTCAGCTATTGGGAAAGGAAAAAATTTACATGCTGGTTTCACTGCACCAAGAATTTAATTACCATAGATACACAAACTCTGATCAAAGAATATGATCTACCATCATCAGACTGGCTAGTTCTCAATAGTCTGTTTTCATTCACTCAAGATTTGTGCAGAACAATAGAGTTGTTCATTTAACTCTCCACCTAAATGCATAACTCTTATGAATGAAATACTACATGGTGAATTTAATTGGAAAAATTTAATTTCAAAAATTTATAAAATTACTATTACTTATAAGACTACTCCTAATCAGAGGTTTTGGGATTTTGTTACTAAAGACTGCACATTGTCCCTAACATCTATGAATAAATCAAATATTTTACATTCTCTTAAATTAACCTCTAACTTACAAATGTGGAAAGTTTTCTCCTGGAAATTTTTGCATAGAGGTTTTTACACACCTAGTAAGATTGCTAAATTTAACTCCTCTGAGCAGGTGACGTGTTGGAGATGCTCTTTAAAATGCAAGGCCGATTGGTCTCACATCTTTTATGATTGTTCACACATTAAGAAATTTTGGAATGATATTGAAAATTTCTCCAAGCCATCTTTACTGATTCCTTTATATTATCAAAACCGTTAATTTTTCTGAATGTACATTAATCCATTGTATTGAATAACAAAAATAAGTATCTTCTTTGGAAAATCCTAGCAGCAGCCAAAAAATGTATTACAAGAAGATGGAAGTCACCCTCCATTCCAACCTTACAAGATTTCAAGACCCTCTTGGTTAAAGTAGCGTCAATGGAAATAAAATTAAAGAAGCAAGAATACCTATATACCTGAATAGGATCTCCTCTTGGATATCTATAAGAGACACTGTGCAAGTTCAGATATGTTTGTCTTTCATAATAACTTAAATGTTCACATCTATGGATTAACAACCCCTGGA
Organism: Protopterus annectens; assembly: GCF_019279795.1. Taxonomy (NCBI): domain Eukaryota; kingdom Metazoa; phylum Chordata; order Ceratodontiformes; family Protopteridae; genus Protopterus; species Protopterus annectens. The sequence continues at coordinate 755,805,413 of NC_056737.1, read as the reverse complement.
CAAAAGTTTTATCCCTTATTCAGTCATTGAATTTAGATCTATCTCCATCAAATTAGTCACTTTGAAAGTATGAATGAATGAATATTGTACCCTTCTTTATATCTATAACATTTCATACAGTGCCTGAGGCCTTTGTAAAATTTGTACATAGTTTTATTATAATTTGTTGTTTAAATGTTTGTTACTGAAAAATCAATAAAAAAGTTTGGAGTAAAAAAAAGAAAAATTTGAAGAAAATTTATGTAAAGATATTGAGCATAATAGGAAACCTTTTTATAGATACATAAAATGTGGAATGAGTAAAGACATGCAGATTGATAAACTGTATGTAGATTCTAAAATGTATTCTCAGAGACAACAGTTTATACATATATTTACAAAGTCTTATGCAAAACAGTTTGGCTCCACAAAGGGTTGAAAAATTGTCCTAGTAACATCCAGGTACCTAAAAATAGTAGAATCAAATTAGATTATATAAAAAAGAGCTATGCAGATTGGATCTGAAACCTGAAATAAAGAAGTTGGACAAACACAGTAAGCATAGTGTGAGACAAGATCAATAAAAATTTGAAGAAAATTTATGTAAAGATATTGAGCATAATAGGAAATCTTTTTATAGATACATAAAATATGGAATGAGTAAGGACATACAGATTGATAAACTGTGTTTTGATTCTAAAATGCATTCTCAGACACAACAAATTATAGATATATTTACAAAGTCTTATGCAAAACAGTTTGGCTCTACAAAGGGTTGAAAATTTGTCCTAGTAACATCCAGGTAACTAAAGAAACTAGATTCAAATTAGATTATATTAAAAAAGAACTGTGCAAACTGGATCCAAACAAAGCACAGGGGGTGGGGTGGGTGGACTTAGTAATAATGACCTGGAAACACTTCAGCAAGAATGTACAGTACCATTATATCTATTATTTACTATGTCATATAAATATGGGAAGATTCCTCAAAATTGGAGATAAGCACTTATTAAACCTGTCTTTAAGAGGAAGGGGAGTAGGACAAACCCAGAGTAATACATACCATTGAGTCTACTTTCATGTTGTGGAAAAATAATGGAGAAGGTAATATTGGATAAGTTACTGTCAGAATTGTATAGGTTGGGACTTGAATCCGTATATCAGCATGCATATGTTGAAAATAGATCAATCACCACCTGTAACATGTTTTATAACAATATAATAACAGCTATGAATGAAAAAAAAAATGTACTGTGATGTAATTTATATAAATTTAACTTTAGCATTTGACAGGGTCATACACAAAACAGTGATGAATAAATTAGAACGACTAGGTATTGATGTACTTGATAAGATGGCTAGCTGCATGGCTTACAAATAGGACATTGCAAGTATCATACAGCAGTTGGACAGGTTGAAATTCCTGGTTATAGTCAGGGTGTCCCACAGGGCTCTGTCCTAGGCCCTTACTTATTTAGATTGTATCTTTCAGATCTAACTTTTTCATCTGAGGTGTTCTATAGTTTATATGTATATGACCTGAAATTGGGTAAACTGATTATATGTGTTACAGATAAGGCATGTCTACGAAAGAACTTGACTAAATTGACCATTTGGGTATATGAGAATGATATGCTGATAAATACATCAAAAACTAAGCATATGAGATTTGGGAGACATAAATTGAAAGGTGAATATTTAATATAGCACACAGTGACTGAAACTGTAGATTCATTTAAGGACCTGGATATATGGGTAGATTCAGTTTTGAGCTTTTCTAATCATATCAACCAATTGGTAACTATAAGTTATATAAAAAGATTTATAAAGTCTAGGAAATCAGAAATGCTGAAGTCATTGTTTGTTAATTACATAAGACTCAAACTTGAGTATGGAATAATAATATGGAAACCTTATAAGAAAACAAGCATGAGTAAACTGGAAACAATATAGCGGAAATATACCAAGGTCATCCATAGATGTGAAAATTTAAGTTATTATGAAAGACAAACATATCTGAACTTGTACAGTGTCTCTTACAGATATCCAAGTGGAGATCTTATTCAGGTAAGGTAATTATAGGTAGTTATAGGTAATTTAGAGAAAACTATCTCTGGGAATGTTTGGGGTTATCAAAAAGTACTAGAGAATCATCAGACCACCTATGTAGAAGATTCTTTAAGAATGAAAAGTGTACCAACTGGTTCTCTGAGAGAGCAGCTGATGCATAGAACAGACTACCAAATTACATTAAAGCAAGTCATAGTTTATATATTTTTAAGGACATCCTGGATACTTATGGGAACAAGTGTTTTGGTATATTGGCAAGCTATCAGGTCATTAATGCCTGTGCTTGAAATATTTGAATGTATGCGTGTAAGAGAAGCTGCTGTTTTGTGCACCCTGAACTGCAAGCTATATTTGGAGTTAGCATTATTCAACACCAGTGTAAGGTGAAGAGTCATAAGAACAGGGATCCTTCCTGCCTCATAATAGTACCTCAGGTGTCAGACTTCTCCATCTGATTATCAGAGCCTGACTTCATGGAATGCAGTCTAGGTCTGTGTTATGTAATGTTAGGTTGCTCAGGAACAAGCTTGGCATATATTCAAATTGCTCCATACTAGCAACCTGGCATCTGTCACTAAACTTTGGAGGAATGAGTACTTACAGCCATATCTAGAGTCTTGTGGCCCAATGAGATATTCATGTAATTCAAACAATTGTATAGCAGAATGCTGCAGGGAGTAGGGAGTAGCTGTTTATAATCCTGCAGGTCTGGACTTAAGGGTGAAGACTGGGGGATCTAAACATTTGAATATGTCCAGGGTGGAGTAGTGAATTTTAGACTCTTTCTTGTGTACCATCAGCTTGCTTACCTAGGAGTATTTCTGCAATAGTTCATTGAGCTCCCTATCAATCTACTTCATTAATTCCCCCTGGTCATTAATTCTGGTTGACTACAACACTTGATGTGTAGCTCTTGGGATGTTTGGAGCATTTCAACATTACTTATGTTGTTTCCACAACTACCTAAAAGTTTAGGCATTCATTGGATTTGATTTTTATCTTGGTTTAGGGATCATGGACTTGATGTTGAAAACATGTTCCTAGTCAGACCATCACCTAATTCATTGGGCCCAGTCTGGTCTTCCAAAGTGTAGCTGGTTAGATGTTAGGATTTAAGGGATGTTAGTAAAACCAATAGTGCTGACCCAGGAAGCCAACACAACTCATAAACAAAAAACATCCAATTGTGGTTAAATCCAAGGCACCCACTACGAGCAAAAAAACAAGAATACTTTATTGAACGTTAAGCGCTTTCGTCCCTATTACATAAGGGATTTCTTCAAACTAATCAGTCTGAAGCTCAAACAAACCCAACAGCCCAATGCTTATAAGCACAATTAATTAATCACATGACCCACTGTTAACCATTTGGTCCCTGTCATCTTCTGTGACATAACCTAAAAAAGTACATCCATATGAAAACTCTGCTTTATTATTAAATTCTAAGTCTAAAAAGCTTTTTTTTTTTTAAAATCACCATTAAATCTCAAAATAATAGTAAGAAGTAATAAAAATAAATGGCTTGAAACAGTAAAGTAATTCATATACATTTGTCCACTTATGTGAACTCTAATATAGAAACATATATATTCGCTATCCATATTTTAAATGTAATGCAATTTAAGTGGGAGTTCATAGCTTCATAGGTAGGTACTAGGCTATTGGCCCTAGGGCCTATATAAGCCTAGCCAAATGATACCCTGGCTTTTGCCACCCAAGAAAATTATTTTCCTGTGTCCCTGTCAAGCAGAGCCACAGAAGTGATTCCCGGGGTGAATTTCCTAGCTCCCATCCAATCATCAAGATTTTTCTTGAAGAGTGCTAATGAGGAGCTTTGTTTGATATAGATAGGTAGTTTTTCCAGAGTATGGGAAGTCTCTGGGACAGGAATCTATCCCTCCAGCATGTTCTGTTTATTGTGGTGACAAGGTTTAGGTCCCTAGAGCATGTAGCTCAGAGGGATTGGGATTTCTTTACATGGAGCATGTCCAACAGCTCTGGGTTTGACATAGCTTTGTGTGTTAGGCAGAGATCGCCTCTGAGTAGGTGATATGCGACAGAGTAAAGCTGGAGTTTTTTTAGATGGTCTGCGTAGGGCATCTGTTTGAGGCCGGTAATCCTCTTTGTGAGGTACTTCTGTGGCCTTTCCAGTTGTTGCAGATGTCTTGTGAGGTACATGCCAAAAGGGGTGTTGTACTCTATAATGGGTTTAATGAGTGATGAGTAGGGGGGAACAATGACCTCTTTTTTCCTATATCATATGCCCTGTTTTTTAAAACCGGCATAAGGTTCTCTGATTCATTTAACCCTGGCAGCATAGTTGCATTTAACCTAAGCTGCCAGTTTAACTTCCCAAGTGCCAATTCATTCTCCAAACTCCCCCTTGGGCTTTTCTTTAGTAATTCTAGGATACCAAAATGAAACTTTTTAAAAGAGGAACAACTACTACTATGTTTGTTCAGGGCATTATTCAAATTTTTATGTTGAATAGCGTAGTTGTATTCATAAATTATCTTACAGATACTTCTCTCCATTTTCCCTTCATAGTAATGTCAACTACTTGTGCAAACAGCCATATATACTAATCCTATACTTCCACAATTGTCCCCTTTGAAAATGAAACTACAGTACTTACATGCACCTCATTTGTAAGTACCTTTCCTTTTGTGCGTTGGTTTTGGTAGTGGGTGTTCTAACCAAAATTTTAAGTTGGGTTCAGTCTTGTATAGAAAAAAATGGTTCATTCCCCAAAATGTTCCATATATCTGTATTGTTCTTAAACATAATTCAATTTCTAGTCATAATTTTTCTTATTTCTGTATTCAGCTCTCCATAATAAATAACCATAGAGTTGACAAGCTTGAGGTTCAAATCCTCGTGGTTATGGTGATGTTCCAATAACCCCCTACCTAAAAGTTGCATATAGTTAGTTCCCCATCCTTCTAACACATGTTTACTACATTTTGCCAGTAAATGGGAAGGGTATCCTCCTTCTGAAAACATTCTATAAAGTAAACCTAATTCATGCTTGAAATTTTCTACATCTGAGTACATTCTTGCCACTTTTATCATCTGGCCTTTAATTAATTCTTTTTTATGTAGTGTGGATGGTGACTTTGGAAATCTAAAAATGTATTGGAGAAAGTGGGTTTTCTGAATAATCTAGATCCAAAGCTGTTTTCTTGACAATTTTTAAACAACAATACATCTAAGTATTCAATCCTATCTATAGAACTTGTGTGTGTAAATTTAAAATATGGACAGATCCTGTTAATATATTCTACAAAAGCTTCAATTTCACTACCATTATTCTTCCACAATGTAAACACATCGTCCAGGTATCTTAAATATACATGCCACTGCTCACTATATTTAGATTTTGTTACAAACTTAGTTTCCCATGCATACATAACAAGGCTAGCATATACTGGGGCACAGCTTGCACCCATAGCAACACCCTTAGTGTTTAAAATACTCCCGCTTGAAAAAAAATAAAACTGTTGTTCAATACACATTCCATGTATTCCATAAGGAAATTCAGCATACTACTGTCAAAATTACCTAGTGCTCAAATAACTTCATAGAACGACTCCAGTCCTGTTTGATGGGGTATTGATGTGAATAGATCTACTACATCAATTGTGGAAAAATAACTTCTTCAGAAAAATATTCCTTTTTAATTTTACCTCAAAAGTCCATGAATCTATCAAAATATGTTCTACAGGGCGTAACAAATCTTTTAAAAATCTGTCTATAAAATTCCTAATGTATAAGTGGAACTGTTGTGAGCTGCTACTATCATTCTCAGTGGAGGATTCTCTATTCTCTTGTGGACTTTGGGTATTCCAAAGGCATTCGGTATCTACGGATGATTGTTACTCAAAAAAATTAAGTAACATTTCATTAATTACCCTTGGAATAACGAGTCTTCAAGATACAACTGAATCTTTCTATGTGGTATATTTATCTCGTTCATTGATACAATAACATAAGTTTCTGTATCATGTAGCATGTCGCTCATTACATTAATATAATTTGTCTGATTCATCAATACCATCCTGCCCCCTTTATCTGGTTTCGTAACCTGGATGTCTCGGTTTTGCCTAATTTCCTTTAAAAGGTCCCCTTCTTCCTGACTTCAGCTGTAATATCTTTTGTTATGTTGACTATGTATTTGAAATATTTCCATACTTACAAATATTTTCAAAGTTGGCTACTGTGGGGTGTAGTGTGGGGTTGAATGTACTGTTCTTTTTAAACTTGTTACCTAAACCTTCTACATTAGATTTGTCTTTATACATAATTCTAAAATTAATCTTCCTTGTAAAAAGCTTGAGTTCTGTTAAAATTTTAGCTATAGTACTTTTTAACCCTGCTACAAATTTCAGACCCTTTTTAAAAAGGAAAAATGGGTCTCTGTCATCCCCTGTTCTGTATAGTTAAAAATATTAAAGCCATCTGAACTCAACAATTTCCCATTAAAGGCCTCAATAATTCTGTTAGTTTCTAATAATTCCCCCTGTTGTGCTGCTTCCATTGATTCACCTTCCCTTGCTGTCCTTTTGGAATGTGTGGATGTGCTAAAGAATTCTGCTGTATTTTATTACCAATTCTTTCTGATCTTCTTAGGGAGGGGTACTCTTCTTCTTGTATAACACTATCATTTTGATAATTACATCTATTTTGTTGGTAGGGACCCCATTTATACCTCCCTTTCTCAGTTTGTAAAGGTACCCCCCCCCCCGCTGCCACGAGTTCTTCATTTGTACTCTCAAAATCTATTCTATCCCCTCTTTGGTATGCCTTATGTAATGGGTAAGCTATTTTAGTATTTTACTCATGTTCATCCCTATATAACTTTTTTCTGTTTCCTTGCTATATTATAATTAACTTGTTCTTCTATTTTATCTAACACTCTATCATATTCCAATTCATAATTGTTAAATTATAAATCAGCAGTAAGTTTATTATTAATATCATTATTTTCATCTAACAAGCATTTAATTATTTTTTCATTAATTCGAATGATAAATTGTACTAACTCTAAACCATGTCTGTCAAACATTTCCAGTAATTAATCTACTTCACTTTGTCCCTGAATTAATCCTTTTGAAAATTTGTACATGCTTCAACCTTTTGGGACCCTTTTACATTTCATGCACTCAGCAAGGTAGGCATTATCACATTGCAAGTTACTTACCTTGCTGAGGCTTAACTCAAAATGTCTAGTTCTTCCCTAAGGTCTCAGTTTGTTGATGTTACTTGTTGTTGAAAATGTAAAATCACAATTTTAGCCAGTTCTTAAACCTTGAATTTGCATCCTCTGTTTCAGTTCTCCATCCACATGGTATCTCTTCCCCATCGTTATTGTGTGGGTTAGTTCTCAGTCCATTCTGTTTTCTTCTCATGACAGCATCATTCACTTCAGGAAATGATCTAATTTCCTTTATGCTTTCTGGAGTGGGGAGTGGCTGTTTATAATTCTGCAGGTCTGGACTTAAGGGTGATGACTGGGGGATCTAAACCTTTGAATATGTCCAGGGTGCATTAGTGAATTAAAGATTATTCCTTGTGTACCATCAGCTAGCTTACCTATGAGTAATTCTTCAAGAGTTCATGAATTCCCCCGCCATTAATTCTGGTTGACTACAACACATGATGTGTAGCTCTTGGGATGTTTGGAGCATTTCAGCATTACTTATGTTGTTTCCACAGCTCCCTAAAAGTTTAGGCATTCATTGGATTTGATTTTTAATCTTGGTTTAGAGATCAAGGACTTGATTTTGAAAACATATTCCTCGTCAGACCATAACCTAGTTCACTGGGCCCAGTCTGGTCTTCCAAAGTGTAGTTGGTTAGATGTTAGGATTTAAGGGATGTTGATTGGTATCATTGATTTGGTCATTGTGTATGATCCAGATGTGTGAATGATGGCATATGGTGCTATGGTTGCTAGTACTTTGGTTCAAGTCTTCCCCGCTAATGTATATCCTAGGACTACAGCTTGACAAAACCTTTTTTAATTATTCTCAATATTTTGGGTTTCTAACATCATGGCAGCAATGGATACCATTTTTGAGTAAGCTAAGTTAAGAATTCAAGAAATTAGTATTTCTTCAATCTTCTCAGTACCTGTAGTGTACCCAGACTTTCCTCTACTTGCAGTTCATGTGACGTTTCATGTATTAATAGCATATTTAACTATGATTGAATTTTTTTATTAACCTTATTGCTCCTACTACTATACACGTCTAGTCTACATTGCTCTAGTTTCTGCTTACAAATCCTGTTATTTTCTATAACTTTGTCTCTCAATATGTAGGACACTATAATCACTAGGTGTAGCTATTTCAATGATAAAGTCCTTTTTTCTTTGATTACTGTATCTGGTTTTCTTGCTTCTACTCTTAACTGTTGATATTTGATGATCCTATGTGATCTAACAGTGATTACAGGCTAATGATACGTAAGCTAGGGTGGATGTTGAAATGAAGATGGGACTCTTCCTGCCTTCATACAGATAAAACATTTCATGGATAAGCATTGTGTTTAGAACCAAACAGAAATCCCTCCAAAAATGGCTGCTTTTGTTTCTGAAGGGATCTCTGCTCCATCAGACTGGCTGTACTCTTTCATTGACAAGTCATGCAGCCTGAATTGTTTGTCTGTGGACCCCACCCCCAAAAGAGTATGAAGAAACTGTATACATTTTTTCATAGAAGGCTTCCAAGATAAAGATCCTTTCAACAGGGTTCAATTATTTGCCATTGCTGGTCATCTGAAATGAATACTCCAGACATAAGAGACTGAGTTTGATATTTGAACTGTGATGAGCTTATGGATATGGTTTCAGCAATGTGTCTGATCATTTGAGCTTTAGATTCTGGCTGTGTGTGGCTTGTAAGATCATATTTGTTTTGCAAGGACACATTACTCTTTAGATTGCTCTACTCCTTTAAAAAGAAGCCATGCATCCCAAATCTCTGACAATTTCTAATACCCTTGATAAGGGTAAGCAGGGGCTTGAGAGGTGAAATATTGACAAGCAGGGGCCTGAAAGATGAACCATTTACCAGTTGCCTGTGTTCATTAGAGATATAGGTGCCAAGCCAGTCATGAATTTCCTGTTCCCCATTGAATTGTTCAAGTTACACTTGAATTGGATTAGGGAGGAACTTTGATTTACATGGGTGGGTAGCCTGTTCCAGAGATGGAGTAGTCTCTGGGATATATACCTGTCTCTCCAACAGGTCCTATTTATATCACAGGCAAGGTTTAAGTATTTAGAATGTTTAGTTATGGTGCTCTTTGTTTTGTCAGAGTGGGGTCTGACAATGCCCTGTATGACAGGCATAGATCTCCCCTCAAACGCCTGTAGGAGACAGAATACAGGAATAGTACCTTGAGGCAGTCTGCATAGGACATTTTACTTATTCCCTGTATTATTTTAGTGAGGATCTTCTGTGGATGTTCCATTTGTTGGATATGCCTGGTTAGGTACATACCAAAGGGTACATTGTACTTAATGATAGGTCTGATGAGTGCCAAATACAGAGGAACAATGACTTCCTTGGACATAGATGCATACCTTTGTTTATAAGTTGCCCTACATAGAATTATTTCCTCACTACTGTAGACACATGATGGCCAAACACTGGATTACTGTCTATGTGTGTCCCTAAGTCTCTGACTACAGGGTCAGCTCTAAAGGATGTGTTGTCAATATGATAGTTACCAGGAGTGGATGACTTTCTGAAGGATACCATTATGCATTTCTTGGCATTTAGTTTTAGTTCATGGCTCTGACACCAGTTGTTTCTCTGCATCAGCCCTTCCTGGAGAACATTTGTGTCTGTGTGGTATTCAATGATAGCTCCAAATTTGCAATCATCTGCAAATTTAGTCAGCCAGAGACCATTGACATTGGCCTTGACTTAAGAGAAATAAATGCCAAAAGGGAGTGGTCCAAGGATTGACCCTGATGGACTCCACTTGTGACTGCCCTCTTTGCAGACGTGGACTCCCCATTTTTAACTTTCTGGGTCATGTCTGTGAGCCAGTTGGCTATCCACCAGGAGACATACGGGTTTGTACCAAACCTCTTGAGTTTGTCAATGATGCCTGAGTGGGGTATGTGACAAATGTCTTGGCTAGGTCAAGGTAGGCCACGTGAACCATTTTGCCCTTATCCATTTCTTTGGTGACCTTCTCAAGGAAGTCCACCAGGTTGAGTAGGCATGACCTGCCCTTGATGAAACCAAACTGGGTTAAGTCCACTGTCTGGAGGTTTACTGTATCATTATTGATCATTCCCATGATAATTCTTTCCATGGTTTTGCGTATAAAACTAGTAAGACTTATGGATCTGTAGTTTCCAGGGTCTGTAGATGACCCACCTTTGTGCAGAGGGATGGTTGTTGCGGTTCTTCATTCATGAGGCATGATGCCTGTTTGGAGGCTACAGTTAAATAACAATTCCAGAGGGCCTGATAGGTCATGCTTCATGCTGTTTCATCCTGGGATACTGTCTGGGTCCATTGATGTAGTGTTCTTAGCCTTAAAGAGAGCAGGGGAGTTATATTTTATGGTATTTCCTGAGGGAAGGTTGAGGGGGATAGATGGGTAAAGTTGGAGCTGAATTTGTTGGCCAGTTGGTTTGCTATATCTTCTGGCCCAGTATAGGTGGCTCCATTTACAATGAGCTCTGCACACAATTGTGTATTGCCTTTGAGGTTGTGGACATAGCTAAAAAATGTCTTGTGGTTGTCCTTGGCCTGGGAGGCCAAATGTACCTCAAATTTGGCTTTAGTAGACTTTATGTGTTCTCTGAGATGTTAGTTTGATGAGAGTGCTTTTATCCTGCTGGGTGCTGCACCTCGTAATTTTTGCCATGATTTTCTTCCTTCTGTTATACAGCCTATTGATTTTCTGATTCCACCAAGGTGACATGTTTTTTGAGTTAGTTCTGTATTTCTTCCTGGTGGGTGTAGCTGCATCTGTGCAGCTATTAACATGCTTGTATAGGGTTCCTATGAACAGTTCTGCATAGGCAGCAATGTTCTCAGGGTTTATGGGGGCTTGAAATTTTGCCAGGTTATCACTTAATAGCAGGAAGTTACCCTTAGAGTAGTTCCTGAATATTCCAGGGTTAGTTGGGGGGTCCGGGTTTTATTTTTACTTCAAAGGAGACCATTTTCTGGTCTGACATTACCAGGGAAGACATTATACTAGAGGGTGTTTAGCAATCTCCCATATTAGTGAGGACCAGATCCAGTATGGTTACACCCCTGATTGGTGTATTGAAGATCTGGTCCAGGGAGTTTGCGTTTACAAAATCCAGGAATCTCTGTGCCTGTACATTTGGTGTCGTATAAGATTCCCAGTTAATGCTGGGGTAATTAAAATCACCCATGAATATGATATTGGATTGGATGGTGAGTGTTTCCAGTAAGTTTAAATACATGGTCTGGGTTTCCTGGGTCATAGAAGGAGACCTACTGTTTGGAAGAAAGAGGTAATGGATTTTGCCTATGGTGATTTGAACATGGAGTAGCTCAAGTGGGATTGTCCTTTTTGACTAGCCTTGAGGTATATTTATTTTTGATGTAAATCCAGACACCTCCACCTTTAGTCCCTGTCTGTGTAGTAGCTGGTCTAAATGTGTGGAAAGCATTATAGCCTTGCACTGTCGGTGTGCTTTCTGTGTCTTTAAACCATGTCTTAGGGACCGCACAGACATCAGCTTTCTCAAGGGTGATGAGAGCTTCTAGGGAGTGGAGTTTTTGTTTAGACTCCTAGCATTGAGGAGTAATATCATTAGAATTTCTTGGTTTTGATTTACTGTGTCAAAAGTAATTTCAGTTTGGCATTGCCTAAGAAAGACACTATGGGGGATGTCAATGCTAATATTCAAAAGCCTAAAGAGGAGAGGTGCAGACCGTCCCTGGAAAAGCAGGTCTGTTGACCATCTCTTTCCATGCTGATGAATATTGCACCCCCTTAGAATGACACCAGAAACTAAGCCAATTATTAAAGTCATTCATCTTTTGTTTGTACTGTGGCATCATCCTTGGAGAAGATAAAATGCTACTCAGTGCTAGGCTCATACCAGCCTTGGACACATATTCCGAGAACTACATGAAGTCTCACTCTTCATATAGTCTAGGGAGGTACATCTCAGGTCATTTACACTGACATGGACTATGACTGAGTCATACTGGTACTTGTGGTTGAATGACCTGAGTGCATGTGTAATGTGGTGAATCCTAGCCCCTGATAAGCAACTGACAGATTTTCTCCTTACTCAGCCTAGTGAGAGGGATATTTGCATGTCTCACAATGGAGTGTCCAATAACCAGAATGTTGGATTGTGCTGTGGCTTGCCTTATGAGCTTAGAAGTAGAGGCTCCATGAGATGTGGCTGTATGTGTTGATATAGGTGTTTTGAAAGATTGCATTGGGGCTGCTGTGGGTATTTGTTATGTATACCTTGTCTAGGAGGCCTTTGGGGCTTAGGAAGGTTACAGTTAAGTGTCTCAGCATATGTGGGTCTATATGTCTGCTTTGAATTGTGTGTTATGGGTGCAGCGTGTGTACTATTGACAACCTTATTGACATTAGGAGTACTTTTATGTGAGAGCTTTTTCTGCTGTGACATTGTGTAAATACATCTCTCACATACCATATCAGTTTGAGAATTAACTGGTTGTCAGTAAACATGAAGCAATTTCTACATTGCCTAAGGATGCCCTTACCCATCAAGTTGGTAAGGGAGATAGTGGGAAAGTTCATATCCATGGCAACAGACCCTTTTTACTGATAAGACAGTTGGAGTGAGAATACTAAGCAATGTCAGTGGTATCTGGTTTGAAACTCTGGGGACAGTGCTTGTTACTGCAAACTAATTGTCCTTTGTGCAACTAGTTATTGGTGGCATTTCAAGTGTTCTTGTACAGGAAAAATATCACTCAAGATGTCTGTGTCTATACAGGTCACTGCCAAACACTTGAGAGGAAATTAATAAGTAGACCATGAAAATTTAAGGATGAAGTATTTAGACAGATGTTCAGAAGTTAGAAATAAATCAAGCAGTACTTAATGAAAACAATTATTTTGGAAAAAATTATGAAAAGAAGGGAGTCACGTGAATGGCTACTGCCTGGCTACTACAAGTGCTGGTCTCACTGCAGCTTCACTCTTCTGGGATACAATGCTCCTTTGCTTCTTCTCTCATGAGAAGCAAAACATTAGCACCAATCCCAAGATGAGAAGCAGGGCAGAGCCTATTTGGTGATCCACAGTCTAGTCCCAGATGATGCTAGAGTCCGTAGGTTCATTGTAGATTTTTCAGGAATGTCAAGCACAGACGCTCACTGCCCAACCAGAAACAGGAATCAATGCACTCTGCTCCTTCTGTCACCAGAAACAGTACATAAGCACACATTCCAAGCTGTCATCTATGAAGCAGTTATTAGGTGTTATGGTGATCAGCAGTCTCCAGGAAATAATGTCCATGTGCTCCTTCTCTCACCAGGAGAAAACAGAAGCACTAATAAAAAGATGACTACTGAGAGGCAGAATGTGGACTCTCCAATAATTGATGGTCTTGTAATAGATGTTGCAGATTTTAAAGATAAGATGGAAAAAAGATGGGTTAATATCCTAAGCACTGCACTGTACACTAAGCAGTTACATATGAAAGACAAGGTAACTTAAGGTTTAGCTGTCTTAGTGGAGAGCCACTAATTTTAAAAGAGAAAGATAGATTGAAAGGGGGTAGGCACTTTGTATTCTGGTTCTGTGGAATACAGTGAGATGGCCAATAAATGTAAATAGCTGAAGGGAATTGATTTCACAAAATAATAATTTTGTGCTTATTCGTAACAGCCAATGAAAGAGAGTCAGAAGTAGATATGTGGTCAAATTAACACAAGGGACAGGCAACCAGAAAGACAGTTGAGTTTAAGAACACAACATTACCAGGGTGGGAGGGTGAATAAAAAATACCTGTGTGACTCACAAGAGACATGGCTGTGGTCTCTTTCCTAGTTTTAATATGCAATTAAAAGCAGAATACAAGTAAAAAACAGTGTAAAGAAATCAAACCACAATATACAAAATAGAAGTCAATAAAGTAATACAAAATACAAGAAAGCAAAAGCAAACTAACCCTTCTCTCACATCTAGTTGTAGCATTTAAATTATTTTTAAATAATTGTGATAAAACATTGTCCCTTTGACCCTTATAGCAATAATATGTAGTTCTAAACACAATGAAACTGGACATGGAACAGGACAGGGCCAACACTGCATGAGACTGTTCAGTATTACAGTGTTGCCACTCAGTCTTCCATTTGTGCACGATCTCCTACAGACATTGCAAAATACTTGACCTTCTAACATTCCCCATCATATACATTTCAAAATTCTAAACCTGTGATCATGATCAACATTTTTTGTCAGAACTGATCAGCCTTCCCCTTCCCTTCCCTGATATCCTTCACTGTCTCCATAATAAACAGCAGCAGAAATATTTTCCCTTTAATTATACTCAGAAACATAAGGTTTAATTATCTTTTCCAGTATTTTCTCCATTCTGACTTGTCAGATTGTTCCTGTTTTTTTTTTAAATTCAGGAATACCAGATGTCTCCAATTACTTTCTAGTTTTTTTGGTCCATTTTGTCCAGATAAACTTTATCAGGCTTCCACATACTACCTCATTCCTAATTCTTATCCTATACTATTTATTCCATGAGATAATTCTTATTTGCCGTTCTTCTAAATCCATGTAAAATCCCTATGTTCTGTCCTTCCTAGTGAGCTCTTTTAGTAATATTTAAATCATCTTGCATCACCTTTTGTAATTTTACCGTTCACCATTTTTATCCACTGTTCAACTTTTCCATTTTGTTCTTTTTTTAGTCCTGCCTTCTCTTAATTTCTTCTTGACAAAACTGTTCCTTACCATTATATTTAATGCTTTCCAAATGTCATTTGTTATATGACTTAATATACATGGGTCATCTCCATTCTACCAGCCATGACTCACATCTGTAACTTTTATTTCACCCTTAAGTAGCTCCTGTTATGCATTTTCTTTCAGATTTAAGCACCCAATTATTCTTCTTGATTAACTTTTGAAGTAAATAAACTTCATCCATAGTCTTTCCCAATCCAGCTTCTAAATTCCTTTCTCTAAGCAATCATTGTCATCATTAACCCCTTTTCCTCGTTTTCTGCAAGGTGTTGGTGTGTTGGATAAACTGTCGTCATCTCTTGAGTCAGGGCCAGTTTCCTACTATTTTTGGAAGTTATGTGTGACTCTCACAAGTCTTTTCTCATACAATCCATCCATCTCTTTACTGGACGCCCTCATTTCCTCTTGCCTTCTTCCTGTCTCTCCCAAATAATATTTACCAGATTTGTTATGTCACTTATTTTATGCTTCTTTATTATTATCTACATTGGACTTTGCAGAAGGTTACAAAACATTTCTTGTTGCTCATCCTGTTTTTTTCAGTTGACTGTTGTGCAAGTAAAATTCATTACCCAACACAACATTCTTTAGTATCAAATATGGCTCCAGCTTTTAAAGTAGTTGAGATATCTTACTTTCATTAAAAGGTACAAAGGTTTTAGTCTCATATGACTCCTGACATCACAAATTGACACTTCCTGTTTCAGTTTTAATGCTTTCAAGTTTTTATTTTGCAGATTACAGTTGCTGCTGCATTGTGCTGTTACATGCATTTTCTGTCTCTCTGCTTCATGTCAGATACATGGATCTTTCAAACAGTAAGAGTCTGATATTTTTCAGCTTCCATAGTACTATTTCCTAGTAGCATATTTAATGCTGTAAAAATTAACAGTAATAATTTTAAGGAAATCTCTTAGTTCTACTCTGAGTTTTCATTTCCACTTTATCTCTGGTCTTCCTTTTCTTTTTCTTTTATTAACTCTTCATTCTATAATTAGTTGCATTATTGTCAGTTGTTCATTCTATTATTCACTGTAGCAGTAGAAATAGCACTTGGGACATTTGCCAAAGAGTACCTGGCATCCAAATCTTTGCACCCCTTATACACAGTCCCATGAAAAATAGGTACAAATCTGTATGTTGATTAACATAAAATTTGCATACATAATTATGTAACCCCCACCCACTCCAGTGGAATTGTGGGGTGCCAACTTTCAAATGCAAACTGAAGAACAGCCAACCAAAATATGCCCCCCCCCCCAGACTCTGTAATACTTTTTTTTTTAATTTGTAGCAATGATGTTCATTGGGAAGGGTGAAGACGATGAACCTTAGGATTTTGTTTTTGGTGACTTGCAGTATGTGGGTTTTGTGTTAAAAGTAAGGCATTTACTGGTATGCAATATTCTAATCTTAGCAAAAGAATATTATAGTTTGCGAAGTCATTCTCCATGGTCCACTGATCAGTGGTCTAGTTTGTGTTTCTGCCTCTCAGCGCTGTCAGACTTTGCCGCCCTCCCCTTCCTCACAAAATCATGGTCAAATGGGGCCCCCCATACACAGCCCTCCCCTCTGCAGCCATTCTGGTATCCCATTACTTGGCTATTTTGCCTCATTTACCATAAACACTATAATGCGCATACTGCTTTACTTCTACAATGATTATTTGGATTTAGTTTAAAACTTTCATTTTACATTTTATAGCGCAAACACTAACAGACATCTGGTAAACAAAGCAATACAGTCTCACAATGGAAATAGACTTTTAGCATTAAAACTTCTCTGCCCTTGAAACTCACATTCATTGTAATAGCATTGAAACCTACATTCAAAGAAAATGCATCTGGCCAGTGATTGATAAAGATTACCCTTGGGCTGTTTTCAAATCCCCTTGCACATGAAACATAAATGCGTTCTTTGATACACCTTCCTGATTGTATTAAATTATATTCCTTGTATAATACAGCATACTTGCGAGTTTTAAATTTATTGTTTTGAACATTTTTCCAGTAAGCAGTAAAACAAAATGCATGAACCAATAACAAAACTGCCCAGTTCAGAACATTTCCATCATAAAAGTCTACTCAAACTTCAACAACCCACCAGTATCAGTAAATATGCACAATCTCTGCAGAAGTAAAAGTCATCTAAATAATTCCACATTAAAGACATCTGTAACAAATGAATAGGTTGCTGCTAGCAAAAAACTTTATATTTCATTGTTTCATCTATGAATCTGGGCATCTTGAGGCAATGTAGAAATTGCCTCATGTACACAGACAACCCTCTCCTCCTACCACCCAACACTACAACCTGTGAGAGATGTACTTATCTAGCCAAACTGGAAGTAAAGCTCTCACCAACCAAGACTGAACCTGACAGTCATGAGGAGAAGGTAAACATTTGCACCACACCACACTCATCACATAGTCTCACTACGTCTACACCACCAAAATCCACACATAGAAACTCAAAAACATTTGCGGAGGCTCTCAATAATAATCTGCCTAAGTAATGCTACTCAATGCTAGAAGTCTAAATTTCAAAATGCACTCACTCAAGGCACTCCTTAAAATGGAGAACATCGATATCTGTGCAGTGACTGAGACCTGGTTCAAGGTTCCAGAGAGCAACCCTGCACTACCAGGCTATAACTCATACCACACTTTTCGGCCATCTAACCTGGACCGAAACACCAAAGGTGGGGGTGTGTCCATATTCATTAAGGATATCCACACCTCCTGGCTAGTTGCTCAGCATAATGCATCCGAGGTTATCCAAGTGCAACTAACTCTTGGCAACACTGCAATCCAAATTGTAGCTTGCTACAGATCCCCCACCATGCCCTAGGATTCCCACTCCTCTTTTCTTGATGTACTGGAAAATATTAGGGTTCAACCAAACACCCTAATAGTGGGCAACTTCAACTACCCCACCATTAACTGGGAAAACTGCTCATGTACTAACTCCTTAGTGCACTGCTTTCTGGAATTCATAAACTCCAATGACCTAGATCAACTTATCCACACACACACCAGGGGCAACAATATCCTAGACCTAGTCATTACCAACATGAGTGACCGGTGTTCCACACCTGAAGTCAACTTCTTGTTGGTCCGATCCAACCATAAGCTAATCACCCTTGATATCCACATCCCACCCCCACCCCCCATTAAGGAAACCACAGTAAAACATTTCTCCAAAGCCAACTTCATGCTTCTTAAGACAGAAGTAGTGAACTTCATGACACCCATGCAGATGGACAATACAGTTACAACTGCTGAATCCTACACAAATGTGCTCTATAAGCACCTACATGAGTGCGGTGATCGTGCTATCCCAAACAGAACCAAGATGCTATCCTCCAAAAAAAGGAAGCCAATCTGGTGGTCTCCTGCCATAAACAAACTGTACAACAGAAGGAAGAAACTGTTGCAAAAGAGAGTAAAATCCCATGAGTGGAGGAGCTCCCTGGTCAGCCTCAGTAAGAAGATGGGATCCCTTATAAGATCCTCCAAAGCTAGCTACGAAAATAAAATTGCTACTAATTCCAAGGAACAACTACAAAGCATTCTATAGCTATGTCAAGAATCTCAATGTCACACCCAGATCTGCTCTGAGTTACAGCACAAAGGCATGAAAATTACAGAGCCAACTGATATTGCCAACATCCTGGCAGATAGGTTCAGTGCTAACTTTACCCCCCCTCCCCCTAAAGGGCCCATATCTATACAGGAAGAATGCAGAGTCCCTGTAATCACAACTACACAGGTGAAATCTGCACTCTTTAAAGCCAAAAACACAGCATCCATGGGACCGGACAACATCCCAGGCTGCGTTTTACATGAACTTCAGAATGAACTGGCTCCCCACTTAAGCACCATGTTTAATAATAGCCTCACATCAGGCTTTGTGCCCACTGAATGGGGCACAGAAACAGTTATCCCACTCCACAAAGGGGGAGCCACCACTGATCCCGGGAACTATAGACCTATTAGCCTGACGAGCCTCGTCTGCAAAGCCATGGAACGTATCATCATGGAACTCATAAACAAAGACATTGGTAACCTCCAAACTCTGGATCCCACCCAGTTCGGGTTTGTGAAAGGCAGATCATGCCCCGTGAACCTGATCGACTTCTTTGAGACAGTCACCAAAGCTGTAGATGAGGGTAAAGTGGTTCACACAGCCTATCTTGACCTCGCCAAGGCTTTCAACACCATCCCCCATTCTGGAATTATAGCTAAACTCAATGAACTAAGCATACATCCCTACATCACAAGATGGGTTGCCAAATGGCTCACTTTCAGAACCCACACTGTAAAAGTTGCAGACTCCAAATCTTACCTCAAACCAGTGACAAGTGGAGTACCACAGGGTTCCGTCCTGGGACTGCTCCTGTTTGGTATCTACTTCTTTGAAGTACAGGCTAACGCAGAAGGCCTCTGGCTAATGAAGTTTGCAGATGACTGCAAACTAGGAGCCATAGTCAAGTCCCCAAATGATGTGAACATCCTACAGAAGGGCCTCTCTGAGACAGATGCTTGGTGTCAGAACCATGGCCTCAAGCTCAATGCCAAAAGTGCAGTGTCATCCCCTTTGGTAAAAACTCTGTAACCATGAACTACCACATAGGCAGCAATCTACTTAACACCGAATGTGTGATAAGAGACCTTGGGATCCAGGTGGACAGTAGTCTCTCTTTTGATAGTCACATCACCACAGTAGTCAGGAAGTCCTTCTATGTGGCACACCTCAACATAAAAGGGTTCTCATCCAGGAAAAAAGAGGTCATTGTTACCCTCTACTCATCATTCATTAGACCCATTATAGAGTACAACGCCCCTTTTGGAATGTACCTCACAAGACATCTGCAGCAGCTGGAAAGGCCACAGAAGTACCTCACAAAGAGGATTACTGGACTCAAATGCCCTACACTGACTGCCTCAAAAAACTTCAGCTTTACTCCGTAACATATCGCCTACTCAGAGGTGATCTCTGCCTAACATATAAAGCTATGTCAAACCCAGAGCTGTTGGACATGCTACACCTAAAGAAATCCCAATCCCTCAGAGCTACATGCTCTAGGGACCTAAACCTTGTCACCACAATAAACAGGACATGCTGGAGTGATAGATCCCTATCCCAGAGACTTCCTATACTCTGGAACAGGCTACCCATCTATGTCAAGCAAAGTTCTTCATTAGCACTCTTCAAGAAAAATCTTGATGAGTGGATGGGAAATAGGAAATACACCCAGGGGATCACTTCTGTGTGTCTGCTCGTCAGTGGCACAGGAAAATAACTTGCTTGGGTGGCATAAGCCAGGGAACCTTGTTGGCTAGGCTTGCGTAGGCCCTTGGGCCGATAGCCTAGTACCTACCTATGAACCTATGAACCTATGTACCTATAATAAAGTGTCTGTTACCCTTGATGAATAAACTGCCGCTGTTACATTAAAAAATATTACAATAGGGAATGGATAGCAAACTGATAACAGATTCATAATTACTAAGTATCTCCGTAAAGAGGACATTCTTAGGACTGCAGCATCCACCCCCTTTAAAAGTACAACACAGTACAGTATTAGCAATCCATCTACATATTGTGGGAGTAGAACTCACAGCCTTCTGCATCAAAAGCAAATATTCTACCTATTGTGCTACTAGTAACAAACACAAACAGACTTGGCATAAGCAGCACTAAACTTCTATCCCCCTGAAGAACTATGCAGCACAAGAAACCTGGAAGAAAGGAAGACTGAAACTTAAATGGCTATAATTATTATTTTTGAATTAACTTCTCACTGATTTGCCAGAAAACCACAAATTTTAAGAGGAACAGACAACAAGTATGAGCCAAACATTCCAGACATTCTGTAAAATGTTGGACAGTTGAGAACTATGGAGTTAACTCCTTGAATCAGAAGTGGTGGTGGTGGTGATATTGGTAGAGAATTTAGGCTTTTGCTCCTTCTACCTAAGCTACAGAGACTGAATAACTCTAACCACCAGTTATACTTAACTGGGGCATTTTATACACACACACACACACACACACACACACACACACACACACACACACACACACACACACACACACACACACCTCAGCAGCTTAACAACAGTACAAATAAATCTGCTGAAAAACAATTCAAGTCCCCTCAGCAGCAAAAATGCTGACTGAGCGCAAGTTGTTCAGCTTCAAAGAACTATGAAAGCACAAATGCCGTTCAGCTTAAAGTACAAATGCAGACTACCGAGCACAGAACAAATTACAAATAAATCTGTACAGTGTTTACCTGGAGAAAGATGTGTTGCTGTGCACTGCAGACTCTACAGCAAGTTAAAATTTGGCTCGGCATTCTGTTAGGCTGTCGATGCTGACGTCATCGCTTACACCCTGATGACTTCAGGGAAGAAATTAGTCCAAAAAAAAACAGAGAAAAACCCCAGGAAATTCAGAAATTAAAGGGATGAGTTGGGAATATGTGGCACCCCAATATTTTTCCCTCAAAACTGGTATTTACTGAGGAATTTGGTATGGTTGAAATGTATGGTGTGCATGTCTGTGGTATATAAGGAATGTCTGTTTGTCTGTGACCTCTTTAATTCTCCCTTGCCACAGTGCATAAAAAGATTGATGAAAGTTATTAAAGTTAAATCAGTCTTTATAATCCATATGGCTCACAAAGTATACATAATAACCCCATTGGGGAACATAATCTTATTTTTGTTCATGTTTAAAAACTTAGGAGATTGAGCATTAGGGAGTGTATATGTCAGAATAAAAACTCAACAACTGTTTTTCATGTTGAAAGCAGTTACCCTTCCAAGTTTTCCATAATCAGTGTGTGTGTTTTGCTTTGGCTTGCAGAACAACATAGCCTCCTGTCCCATATGTGCTAGGTTCAACCAAGGAGACCAAGAAGGCAACTTAATCTCACTAGGAGTGTTTAAACCAGAAAAGACAACTTGCCTTGTCCAAAATCACCTTGACTGCAGACAACTCACCAACAGATTAAGGAATCAGTGTCAGGGGTCTCTATCATCATCCGTAAGAATCTGATTCCTCTGACTCAGAGGTGGATGAATTGGTCCATGTAAACCAGATGCCTCCCCCTCAGACACTGAGGATATCTTAGCATCTTCTTCCTTACAGAGGATTTCTTATTTGGTGATACCCACAATAGAATTAAGGACACCTTTAAATGTGAGTCTAAAGATTACTCATATGCTCAAAAAAAGGTACAGCAACGTCTGAGCTTGCTAGAGACAAAATCTATAGGTATTTTTACAGTGGCTAAAGCCTTGGCAGATGCATTTGTAACTATATCTTTCTAGCCATGCTCACAACCCCATTCTTTCAGGAAGTCAGATGATTTTTACAGGGTTATACATTTTTGTCGATACCTGTACAAGAATCCTTCTGCTGATTTAGCTATTTGTTCATGGATTACAGTAAGAGGTCTAGTGGCACTGCAATCATGAACCCACTTTGCAGTGATAGTGGAAGTTAGATACTTGGCTGCTTTGGGAAGAAAGGCTACACTGCTGTCATTCTGACCTTCAAGGCATATAATTGCCCAAAATATATGCTAAAATAGAAGAAACACTCCTTTCCCAATTGAAGGACATGTGCCTGAGAGATAAGATCGTAAACTTGTAGAGTCTCACATGAGAGGTTGCCAAACACTCTTATCAAATGTAGCTGTATTATGCATGGCAACAGCAATGGGGTCAGTCTTTAGAGACATGCCTGGTTGAGAATTCAGCTCCTGCTAGGTCATGTAAAAGTGTAGTTCCTTCATATTCCCCTGGAATACAATTTCCTTTTCAGACATTCCTTTGGAACAGGTTTTTTTAAAAAACTGGAAGAAAAAAAGGAAGATTACAGTCCATAAAACAGTTGTCTCACTCCCCACCTCTAAATAGAGTAGATAATTCTGTACTAAGAGTACGGCTCTTCCATTGAGAAGCGATAGATAACTAGACAAAAGGGAAGAAGGGCAAGTAGAAAAAATGTGGCTGACCAAAAGCAGGAGCCCTTGGGCTTACAGGCAGAGACCTCAAAAGGAAATTGCCTTTGACTGAACAAAACACTTCCCTCACCTTTTGCCCATATCTCACTGCAATCCATACCCTTCCCAAACCCACCCAAAAGTAAGAGGTTACCTAGATTTATTTGTTTAAAAAAAAAAGTAAGAAGAAATCACTCATGATATTTGATTACTAAGAGTTTTGACAGAAGGGCACTGACTGCAGTTCAGTCAAAAAAAAAAAAAAAAAAAAAAAAAAAGGTTCTCACCAGTACCCACAAAATAAAGGCACTTGAACAGATCCCTGTTACAAGAAGTTCTATGGCAATGATGAAGCCAAATATTTCTGCTCAAGACTGTTGCTAGTTCATATGTTCATATGGGTCTACTGTACAAGTTCGAAAATACACTTCTTTGAACTCACACAGTAGATTCTGGGTTACGCAAAAGTGCACTTAATCGAAAGTGCACTTTTGCGAAACCCGCTTCAGCGAATGGGCTACTACTGACTTTAGTGTAGTAGTTACGGACCTTAGGGTTAGGGCGCAGGTCATGGTAAGGGGATAGCTAGTAGGGCTATCCCCTTACCATGACCCGCGCCCTAACCCTAAGGTCCATGACTACCGCACCATGGTGGAGAACAGGTTATACTCCACTGTGGTGCTGTAGTCACAGGCCTTAGGGTTAGGGCGCGGGTCATGGTAAGGGGATAGCACTACTAGCTATCCCCTTACCATGACCCGCGCCCTAACACTAAGGTCCGTAGCTACCACACCACAGTGGAGGACATAGCATGTTTTCCTGCTGTCCTCCACTGTGGTGTGATCCGTTCGTAGAAGCTGAGTTCGCAAAAGTGCACTTTTGAATAAGTGCACTTTCACATAACTGAGCAGTCTACTGCTCTTTTTCAAATATGTGGTATTCGATGAAAAGCAGTAGACCCATTTATATATATATATATATATATATATATATATATATATATATATATATACATACAAGGCCAATGACCGCCAGGGCCTTTATAAGCCTAGCTGCACAACCCAACCCAGCCACGTCCCCATATAACACAGGCGCCTATTTGGAAAGGTATGTTAGGAGGTTTCTAAATGTTTAGTGGGGGGTGGGTATGTACGTTAGGGAATATTTACTGTCAGACTCTCTCAGGGACATGGTGGCCGGGAAGGGTGGGAGTGGGGAGGGGGTGTATTCAATTTCCCATCCAATGGTCAAAGTTATATTTGAAAAGAATGCAAAATAGACTCTGATTCACATGGATGGGGAGCCTATTCCACAGTGTGGCAATCTTTGAGACACATTAATCTCAAGAAAAGATAGGGCACTGAGGCCAGTCTTAACTTATCAATGATAAACAAGTTTCAAAGTTCAGAATGCTAACCTTTTTTCTTCTTTCATCAAGTCTTCATGGTTACCCTGGATCGTGAAAAATGCTCTCTTCCACATGCTTACAGCCAGGGCAGCTAGGCAGTTCCTCAGATTTGAAACTGGATCCTCACTTCCAGTTCACCTCCTTGCCCATTGGTTTATGTATTGTACCAGGGATATTTACAGTGCCTGTCTCTAGTAATTACTTTCTACAGCCAAGGGCATTGCCATTTCACCATTACCTGCACAACTGTCTGATTCAGGCACCAACCCAAGATGCAGAAAACTCTGCTGTTTACTCTTAGCTCCTACCAAAAAACAAGACTCTCTCCAAACCTGCCAAAATCACAGCTCTAGTAATTGCTTTCTACAGGCAAGGGAATTGCCAATTTACCATTACCTGCACAACTGTCTGATTCAGGCACCAACCCAAGATGCTGAAAACTCTGTTTACTCTTAGCTCCTTCCAAAAAACAAGACTCTCTCCAAACCTGCCAAAATCACAGCTGTTATCCATGATACAAGCCCTACTCTACACTATGATCCAGAGGAAATTTATCTCCTCAGAGAAGGTGCAATTACTTATTAACTATTTCAGTTCCATAGCACAACACACTCACAGGGTATATTTCTAATTACCGAAATACCACTTACCCGAATCTCACTAGATCGAGATGACAACACCAAGCATTTACTTAAATGAACATTCACATCACAGGAATTTTAAACTGGGAATGGAAGCAGTTGTCCAACATTCAACAACAAACACATCAAAGTATGTCAAACCCAGCTAGGTAGGGAGCTTCACACCCCACACATCCCAATGTGGGAGTCTACACCCCCTACACCCCCAACTATATATACCAACTCAAAGATTTCACTATAATGAGGAAAAGAGCAAATTTCCTCATGTTGGCCAACTGCCTCCTGTCCGTGTTTAAACTTCCTGTGATGTGAACATTAATTTAAGTGAATGTTTGGTGGCATCATCTCAATTTAGTGAGATTCAGGTAAGTGGTATTTTGCTAATTAGAAGTAGACCCCACTCATATTACTGCAAAGGAGTTTCTAAGGACACTGGCGTACATGGTCTTCTCAAGCTTGATTGTTCTCTTAAGGCTTCCCAAGATGAGTTTCCTTTAGTATCAAAGAAACAGATGGTGCCTACATGCTCAGTCCTTGCAGTGTCCCAACCTATACACATTATGTCAGCAAAGAGCTCTTACGGTAGATGCATGTTAACCTGAACGTAGAGATCCCATTTAAGCTAGGCTCAGGCACCCAGAGGGTCACCATGGATTACTTAGATGCAACCTGTGAGGCACACTCAGGGGAACTGGGGCAGTACTTGGAGGAAAAAGCACAACAGTGTATAAGATATCTTGGCAGTAATTTTGGCTATCAAAGCCTTCAAACCAGTGTAGAAATCAGCGATAATACAGTCCTCACAGACATCACTACTGTTCATATGTTCATTGGTGTATACTAGGCTAACAACCACTAGGGCCATTATAAGCCTAGATGTGCAACCCAAATGTGACCCACAAATTTGGTTTATATAGGGGATGATTTACTGACTCCTCTGTCCATCAGAGACATAGGCACCAAAGCAAGGGTGAATTTCCAATAACCCATCCATTGTTCCAAGTTGCACTTAAATAGGGTTAGGGAGGAACTCTGCTTTACATGGATGGGGACCCAGTTCCAGACATTGGAACTTCTCTGAGAAATGTATCCATCTCTCCAACTTGTCCTATTTATGTCACTTACATCAAAAGGCAGGCACATGCTCATATTTCTTGTACAAGGTGGCCTTGGAGGTATGGCATTTGAGTCAGATATAACCCTCTAGACATCTTATATACTTTTTCAGGAAAACATTCTGGTAGACCACTTGAGGAAAACAGAGGCAGATATTCATGGGAAGTGTTTGGATTTGGTCCATAGGCAGGTTGCCTCAGGAACAGACCTATGTTCTTCATATAGATCACTGTTGCAGTAGTCCTTATTACTGGTTCTTCAGCTATAGAAGGCATGACATCCAAACTGACTTTCTGAGTTCAGTGTCCTCTCTCCAGGCTGGATGGAGCTCAGCCTTTTATGTACATCAATATGTTCCCTGTATAAAGCTATCTTTGATCTTTCTTGTTGCAATTTGCAGGGTTCCTTGGAACACAGCCTGATAAGGGGTCTATATTAAAATCTTGAAGTCTGACAATATCTTATACGATATTGTCGACACCAGAATACCAAAAGAACACTACATCGAATGTTTAAATGGAAAATCTCCGCAGGTCTGTTTACTTCAATGTAGTGTGTTCTCGGAGTTGGTATATTTATGTAGGGGAGGTGTGGGGGGTGCAGGGGGGCTTGCCCCTCTGCCTACACACTATTTATTTATTTATTTTTTTAATTTAGTATTTTTTTTTGGTTTCGATGGTTTAAGACTACG
Organism: Protopterus annectens; assembly: GCF_019279795.1. Lineage (NCBI taxonomy): Eukaryota > Metazoa > Chordata > Ceratodontiformes > Protopteridae > Protopterus > Protopterus annectens. The sequence continues at coordinate 755,778,510 of NC_056737.1, read as the reverse complement.
ATCACTAAAGTCTGATCTTTAGTGATTCGAAATTTTAAACCTTCGAGATTATAATATAGACCCCCTGATAAGTATACATGGGGAAATATTTTTATTTATTGAGTATTATTAATTAATAGTTCATTCTGTATAGTCCTGTAGGGTCAGATGCTTGATAGGATATATTTGTCCACCGCTAAGAAAGAAGCCTGCAGCAGACATATACCACAAAATACTGCCATCATTTGTGCATTTTTTGATTAGGCCCAGAACATGATACCAAGGGTTGTAGGGCATCAAAAACTCTAAAGAGAAGGTAGGCTTCCCTGCAAAAGTAGATCAAAGGAGACTTAAGGACTTGAATTACAGCACCATAGCATCTTCCAGTTACTTCCTGACCTTGGAATTTCCTGCTAAGAAGCAGCTAAATAAGCTGTCTATAAACAGTAGTCATGGACCTGGAAGATGCAATAACTGCATCTGACATCCCTGTTGAGCTCATGAATGTGGGCACCTGTGATGCAGTTTTGCAGCCACTGGACCTTATAGGTTGGGGATCTATGACATCTGTTGAAGCCCCATTAAAGACCACCATGCCTTCAAATCTAGGCAATCCCAGTAAGCCAAGAGCCTTCATATAGAGTTTAGCTCTGACATCCCAACTTGGACTCCTTTGGCAAAACCATGCTTTGTTTCAGAGAGGGCAGTCAGTATACCCACTGTTTTAGTCAGAGAGAATGTCTAGAGTTGGATAGTGGAGGTCTAGGAATTCTGTCCATGTGTCTATGTGGTCCCTGGCTTTCAAGAAGGCAGCACTACTTAAGAGAGCTAAGAAGCTCAAACATATGGTGCCAATAGGTTCATAGGTTCATAGGTGTGTACTAGGCTAATGGCTCTGGGGTCTTTACAAGCCTAGCCCATAGGATTATCCTGGCATCGTGCCACCCGACCTTAGTTCCCAGTGCCTCTGTCGAGTAAAGCCACTGGAGTGATCCCTGGGGTGAATTTTCTATTTCCCATCCACTCATCAAGATTTCTCTTGAAGAGGGCCAGTGAGGTTCTCTGCTTGACATGTATGGGAAGTCTATTCCATAGCATGGGCAGTCTCTGGGTTATGAACATGTCCCTCCAGCATGTTCTGTTGATTGTGGTAATGAGGTTGAAGTCTCTGGAGTGTGTGGTGCATAGGGATTGGGATTTCTTTAGATGTAGCATTTCTAACAGAGCTGGGACAGACATGGCTTTGTAAGTGAAGCAAAGATTGCCTCTAAGTAGGTGATATGAGACAGAGAATAGTTGAAGTTTTTTTAGTCTGTCCATGTAGGACAAATACTTAAGGTCTAGGATCCTCTTTGTGAGGTACTTTTGTGGCCTCCCCAGTTGTTGCAGGTGTTCAGTGAGGTACATGCCAATTGGGGCATTGTACTCAATGATTGGCCTAATGAGGGAAGAGTAGAGAGAGATAATAACCTCTTTCTTCCTGGATGCAAAACCCTTAGTAATGAGATGTGCCACATAGAAGGACTTTCTGACCACAGTGGCAATGTGGTAGTCAGAGGAGAGGTTGCTGTCAACCTGTGTTCCCAGATCTCTTCTTTGTTCAGTGGGCTACCATCAATGTGGTAATTTATGGGAACCTTGTTTTTCCCAAAGGGGATGATGGCACATTTTTTTGGCATTGAGCTTAAGGCCATGGTTCTGACACCAGTTGTTGGTCTCAGTGAAGCCTTTCTGTAGGATGTCAACATCACTTGGAGAGTTAATAATAGCTTCCAACTTGCAATTGTCTGTGAACTTTGTCAGTCAGAGTCCCTTCGTTTTGGCCTGGACTTCAGAGAAGTAGATATCAAACAGGAGAGGACCCAGGACCAAACCCTATGGGATTCACTCGTGACTGGTCGGCAGTCTGACTTGGAGTCAGCTACTTTCAGTCTGTTGGTTCTACCTATGAGCCAGTTTGCAACCCACCTAGTGATATATATTGGTTGATACCTAGCTTAGTGAGTTTTTCTATGATTCCTGAGTGGGGAATGGTATCAAAGACCTTGGCCAGATCAAGGTAGGCTGTATGAACCATCTTGCCTTCATCCACAGCTCTGGTGACTGACTCAAAGAAGTCAAGCAAGTTGAGCAGGCATGATCTACTCTTCACAAAACCAAACTGTGTGGAATCCGGAATTTGGAGATTCCATATATCCTTGTTTATTAGGTCCATGATGATCCGTTCCATAGCTTTGCATATCAGACTCGTCAGGCTAATAGGGCAATATTGCCCAAGGTCTGTAGTCGCTCCTCCTTTGTGGAGAGGGATGACTGTAGCAGTATGGCATTTGGTAGGGACAAAGCCTGAGGTGAGGCTGTGATTGAACAGGGCACACAGGTGAGGTGCCAGTTCACTCTGTAGTTTATGTAGAACACAGCCAGGGATATTGTCAGGTCCCATAGAAGCTGCATTTTTGGCCTTGGACAGTGCTCTTTTAACCTGTGCAGCAGTAATACTGTGTGCCTGGCAATCTACTGGTATTGTGACTGGCCCCTTGGGGGGGAGGGGTAAAGTTGGCACTGAAACTGTCGACCAGTATATTGGCAATATCTGTTGGCTTGGTATAGGAGCTACCATTGTGCAGTAGCTCAGAGCAAATCTGGGTATTACTGTGAAGATTCTTTACATAACTATAGAAGGCCTTGTGGTTGTCTTTACTATCTGCTGCAATTCTGTTTTCATAGCTAGCTTTAGAGGATTTGATGAGGGATCTCAACTTTTTGTTGAGGCTGATAAGGGAGTTTTTCCAGTCATTGGACTTTACCTTATTCCGCATCAGTTTTCTCCTTCTGTTGTAGAGTTTGTTTGTGGCAGGGGACCACCAAATTGGCTTCCACAGTTAGTTGGGCCACAGGCAGTGGGTGGGTTCCTACCCATTCCCCTTTTCTCCTAGTCAGTTAACCAGAAACTGATTTCCTTGGCTCAGAGGTTTCTTCAATTTTTTGCAAAACATGAAGTCAAGAGCAAATCAACGTCCTTGTCTGGCATTTCCTTCTTCAGGAGAAAAGGGTTGGAAGCACACTGTCTGGGGTGTTACATCACCATAACAAGACACAGGAGAAAGAGGAAAGAATTGGACTACTTTCATATGTCCTCCCCACCTCAACTTAGCCACAGATTCTGAAGTCAACAATGTCCTCTACTTCATCATCAGATGAAATCCCATTTGCAGATACTTTTTGTAGGATGAAAGACTACTACAAATGGGAAACATGGGAAGCCAAAGTGATATAAGCTCCTTTACAGGAGCCCTGTGGTGGATTTAGCAGTGGTGTCTGTGGATCCAGAAGAGGAGTCAAAACTGGTACCTGCTTGGTTTAAAATGACCTCCAGGTCGATAGCCTAGTAATCTCCTATGATGCTGTGATCACATTACTAAATAGTTTGTGGCCTATAAAAATCAGATAATTGTTTAAACTACCTGTAGTACAAACAATAAGCTAATACTTAACAGTGGCAATGCAAGTATGTTCTTAGCTGTTTTGTGTGTGTGTGTGTGTGTGTGTGTGTGTGTGTGTGTATGTGTGTGTGTGTGTGTGTGTGTGTGTGCGTGTGTGTGTGTGTGTGTGTGTGTGTGTGTGTGTGTGTGTGTGTGTGTGTGTGTATACACACACACATATATATATATATATATATATATATATATATATATACATGTATATATAACCTTCAACAACACCTAGCACTAGCTCGCAGTAAAGTGGAAAACATCATGTTGAGCAAAGAAAATTTGACCACATTTTCTTCAAAAGATTTATTAATCCACTATTTCAATGGCTTCGGACAGCCACGACACCACAGCAAACTGGTTTCACCCAATAGGTGTCATCAGTGCTTAATTACCTGGATTACCTTGCAGAGCATTTAAATATAGGTCTTCTGCTCTCCACTCTCTGTGTTAAAGTGACAGACCCTTATATTGCACATTATAATATACGTTAAACACACAACAAAATGCCTGACACTGATAGCATTTCTATATACAAAATACATTAAAAAAATGTTTATTAACTAAAAAAAATATTAACTGAAAAAATAAAATAAAAATATATATCAAAAATTATATAAATGTCCAGAAAATAATGAATATATTCATTAAGCAGTGTTTATTACAAATTTTCATTTAATCCTGGTTTATAAAGTGCTCGTAACTTTAGTATCCACATTTTTTCTTTTGAATCTAATATTTTATGTTTTTTTGTTATAGTGATGTTATCACCTAGCACTTTATCTATCCCTACAAAAATGAGATGTGCTCTCATATGATCCATATAATGTTTGTACAAAGCGCTACAAGTTCTCCTACAATTTATATCACTTATGTGTAGGACCATCCTGTGTTTAAAGGGTCTAGAATTCTGTCCGATATAGAAAGCACCACATTTACATACTGCCATGTAACCCTAGTGGTATTGATAGAAGTAAAGGATTTTGTTTTAGACACTACCTTACAGTACACACAATTCCCACAGAATGTACTACCTCTCGTAAGTTTACTTTGTGTCATCTTGCTCATAAAAGAGCTTTTTTATGTTTGTTGAAATATTCGCCCCAATTTTTCCCCCTTGAAAACCAAAATTACAATGGTCATCTACTATTTGCTCAAAGAAGGGGTCATTTTTTAAAATAAACCAGTGCTTTTGAACAATCTGTTTTATATGGAATGTGTTAGTACCATATGTAGTGATGAATCTCAATTTATCAGTAGTCTTTGCTTCTTTCAGATTATCTATACCTAACAACTTACTTCTATCTTTTAATTTACCATGTTCACAGGCAATAGATACTAGTCTATTATCATATCTCCTATGGACAAGTCTATTTTGCATATCTTCTGCTTCTTTTTCATAATCTTGTTGTCTACTACAAAGGCCTTTTAATCTGATGAATTGTGCTTTCGGTATATTTTTAGTGATGTGTCCAGGATGGCAACTTTTAGCTTCCAGTATCGAGTTCTTTGAAAAAATCAATAGTAAACTTTTCCACCTTGCTTGTAAATTGAATTCCAAAACTATTATTATTCAAATAAGTCATAAACTCATACCATTTTTCTATAGTCCCCACCCAGACACACCAGCAATCGTCTAGGTATCTTCGCCACATATCCATATAGTGTTTGAATTCATTTGCCTCATTATATATCATTCTAGCCTCTAAATAACCCATAAGTAGGTCAGCATATATGGGTGCAAAATTTGTGCCCATAGCAGTACCCCTCATTTGTAAAAACCAATCAGTTTTATACATAAAGGCATTATGTTCCAACACTATACTTAACATTCTAAGTATAAAATCAATCTGGGCCCTGATGTATAGCCCAGAATATTCAGCCCAATAATTAACTGCTGCCAAGCCACTCTTATGGGAATGCTAGTATATAATGATTGGACGTCTAAAGTACACAGATATGCATGTACGAGAACTTCTATGTCATTCATTAGTCTCAAAAATTCTGTGCTATCCTTGATCCTAGCTCTTATCAATGGCAAACATGGTTTTAATTTGCCTTCTAAATAAACAGACAAAGGTTCTGTCAGTGACCCCAGACTTGACACTATTGGTCTACTGGGGGGGATTTAGAATAGTTTTGTGTATTTTTGGTAGTATGCAAAAAATAGAAGGTTCTATTTCAGTCACTTTCAATTGTTCACAAATCTTTTCTGTTAATAACCCCTTGGTGACAGCATCTTCCAAAAATACATCTATAGTGGCCTTAAATCCACCACTTGGGTCAAAAGGTAACCTCATATATACAATTGGGTCACTAAGCTGTCTCATAACTTCTTTGTCATATTCACTCGACTCCCATAACACAATTGCCCCACCTTTAACAGCCTTTATAACCACCACTTTGTCATCTTTTCGTAGATTTTACAAAGCATCTCTTTGTTTTTTACTCAAATTAATGTCATAAATTTTAAAGATAACATCCTGATTATTGTGAAGTTCATATAAAACACGTTCCTCAAACATTTTAATAGTGGGGTGGTAAGGGGGCTGAAAAGTGGATTTTTTTAAACTTAAATTCGTGTGCAGGTACATTTTCATTCTTATTATTAAAGAAAAATCTAAGATTCAACAAACAGCAAAAATTTTTAACATCTATAACAGTGGACAAATGAGATACAAAAAATGCAGGCACATAACTCAAACCTTTATTGAGTAAATCATTTTCATCTTTTGTTAGAGTATATGGTGTTAAATTCACTACCAATTCCTTCTCATTATGTACACTAGTTACTGGTAAAGTTATGTCTCTAACATCACCCTAAATTCTTGTTCCACAGTTCCAATGTCTATGTTTCTTTCCCCCTCGTCTAAAGGGCCCCGGCTGCGCTTAATAATCAGTGACAAAATGTCCCCTTGTTCCAAAATTTCTGCATCAGTATCAGTCAAATTTGAAGAAAACTCAGATGTACTAGAATCTCCTTCAACAATATTGACACTAGTTCTCCTTAATATTGAACGAGCTCTCTTTCTCTTTATTACTCCTTTCTTTTCTTTTTTGTCAGTAGTAAAACGAACCATCCGTTTTCTCTGTTGCCAAGTATACATTGCACCACTTTTGAAATCATTCATACCTTTGGTATACTTTTTCATTTTACGAGCTTGTAGCACTTTTTCATAGCTTTCCATCTCTTGTTTGTATTTATTATTTCTCATTATGAAACTGCTATCCCCAATAAACATCTGTAAATGTTCATAACTTTCATTAACTTCAGCTGTAAGTTGCACCAAATGTCTGTCATAATAATCAACCAAAAGTTCCAAAAACATTTTAGGTGTTACCTTTTGTATACCTCACCATTTTTTAGTAAAACAATCATCATCCGGGTCCACGCCCGGTTCTGCATAGACACGTAGACCTCTCGGCACTATTCCCACAGCCAAATACGCCTTCAACAGTTTAATGTGCCATACATTACTTCTGAATTTCTTCGACTGCTCAGTTAAACATTTAAAACATGTCTCCATTTCTACATCAGTCCCCTTCTCCATAGAGTTATGTGTCTGCAAAAGCGTTTTTTCACCTCCAGAAAACATCGTGATATCATCCTTGTCCGAAGCCAAACAATCTAAGTATCCACGCAGATCAAACCCTGTGGCCATATCTTTAAAATGCTCAAAAAGACCCAATTATAGTCCAAAAAATATTCGAAGCCGTATTCCAGCACTCACATATAAATTATACTTCCTACTAGTTGGTGCACACAAACATGGCCTCCAAAACACTCGAACTGTGCACAGATAATAAATCCAACCTTCAACAACACCCAGCACTAGCTGGAAAACATCATGTTGAGCAAAGAAAATTCTACCACATTTTCTTAAAAAGATTTATTAATCCAATATTTCCAGGGCTTCGGACAGTGATTGGATTATTTACATGGCAGTATGTAAATGTGGTGTTTTCTATATCGGACAGACTTCTAGACCCTTTAAACACAGGATGGTCCTACACATAAGTGATATAAATTGTAGGAGAACTTATAGTGCTTTGTACAAACATTATTTGGATCATATGGGAGCACATCTCATTTTTGTAGGGATAGATAAAGTGCTAGGTGATAACATCACTATAACAAAAAAACATAAAATATTAGATTCAAAAGAAAAAATGTGGATACTAAAGTTAGGAGCTCTTTACAAACCAGGATTAAATGAAAATGTGTAATAAACAATGCTTAGTGAATATTTACATTATTTTCTGGACATTTATACAATTTTTGATATATATTTTTATTTTATTTTTTCAGTTAATATTTTTTTTAGTTAATAAACATTTTTTTAATGTATTTTGTATAGAGAAATGCTATCAGTGTCATGCATTTTGTTGTGTGTTTAACATATATTATAATGTGCAATATAAGGGTCTGTCACTTTAACACAGAGAGTGGAGAGCAGAAGACCTATATTTAAATGCTCTGCAAAGGAATCCAGGTAATTAAGCACTGATGATGCCTATTGGGTGAAACCAGTTTGCTGTTGTGTCGTGGCTGTCCAAAGCCATGGAAATATTGGATTAATAAATCTTTTCTAGAAACTGTGGTTGAATTTTCTTTGCTCAACATGATGTTTTCCACTTTACTGCGAACTAGTGCTGGGTGTTGTTGAAGGTTAGATTTATTATCCGTGCACAGTTCGAGTGTTTTGGAGGCCATGTTTGCATGCGCCAACTAGAAGGAAGTATATATACACATATATATATATATATATATATATATGTGTGTGTGTGTGTGTGTGTGTGTGTATATATATATATATATATATATATATATATATATATATATATGTATATAAATAAATATGCACATATATATATATATATATATATATATATATGCATATATATGAATGTGTATAGTTCTGCACACATATGGTTTTATATATGTATATGTTTTTACTCATACACATACATTATATTTATACACAAAAGGATGTCTGCACATAAAAATGCATTATTTGTATACAGATGAATTTCTGTTTACATATATTTTATGCTTGCTCATTCCTTTATATTACATATATTTACATATTTGTATTTACATTTCTTCTTGCAGTTATGCAATATTTATCTAGTATGCTTTTAAAACCTATTTTGTGTAATATTTAAAAATAAAATGTTAAAGTAGTTACTGTAGACCTTTGGCCTTCCAGCCCTCACCTGATCTACCCACTCACCGAGCTCATTACGCCTGCATCTCTGCAGTTCATTGTATCTCTGCCTGTACTGGAGCCCATAAGAGGTGATTGTTTACCACTCATTGATGGATTGAGCTTGGAGCTCAGCCTCTTGCCTTCACATGTGATGCCATCTTACAAAGTGCCAGTACCAAAATGAAGAATGTAAATACAAGTGTGTGATTCAAAGGGTTGGATGCACACTCTCTGGGGTGTCACATCACCATAACCAAACCCAACTACCGTGTAGCATCATTAGGTATGCAGCTGTTATTATTGGCAAGTTTGGTTTTACCAAACTGCTTTGATACATAGATTTTTTTTAAGGAATTGTTTGACATTTTATTGCCATGGCAAATGAAAGTCAGTTATGAAATTATAAAATCATTACTTTTTCATTTGCTTATCTGTGTTTCTGCTCCTTTGCAGTGAGGTAATCTTTATATGTACAGTTGACTTGAAGGCTATGCAGTACTCATTTTTGTAAGCATGCTTTTTTAAGTATTGCATCAGTACATTATTTTTTTCTTTCGCTTTATTTTATAAATAAATCTTTCTTTTGGTGTCATTTTGCTGTAATAGGCACTACTAAATGTTTTGAGGTGATAAGATGTGTCAAAGTATAGAGGATGGGCATGGATTAGCCTTCACAATTATGCAATCTAAACGTTGTTGACTGTATTTTCCCTTGTCTATGCATAAGGAAATTTGAGATATATTTGTCTTGTTCTTACATTGCTGAGGCTAGCTTGGTTCAGAGGCAGTACACATAGCTTGTCCACAGGTCTACTTATGTGAATCTGTTGACATACCCACTCATGTATTACTGCAGTCCATAGAGATAAGCATAACTCAGCCCAGTTTACATGCAAAATATGTAAATTAGGCTGATTTTATGTGAATAAGTTTAGTACTGTTATATTTAGTTGAGATCACTCCACTTAAGTGGCAAGTGTTTTGGGGAAGTGCATAATTAACCAAGTAAGATAAAAATAACAATAAAGTTATTAATTATTGGGAAGCAGGACATATCCCATTTATATAACAGTTTTTACTAGGGGAACTGTGTTTTTTCATTGTTATGAATGCCAGATGCTGTTGATACAGGATACATATTAATGGTGATGGCATGAGTGCCATTTATAAATGGGAATTCGTGACAGTGTTATTGGAAATGTAGGGGGAAGTAACATTGATGGCAACGTGAAAGTTGAATGTTTGCAATACTTTTTTTTTTTTTGCATTTATAGATTATGCTATATAGGATAGTAGTACATAATCTGAAGTGAGTGAAATCTGATGTATTGTACTTTCATCAGTGTACTGTGTTGTCAGAATTCATGCTGCTTTACTGTAGAATTTGTGATTGTCATTCATGAATGAAAAATCATGGCAGTATAAATATATAAAAGTGGTAAGGAAGGATTTTAACTGTGTTAGCAATGGCATAAGATGGCAGTGTAATTCTAAGTGTTTGTAATACTATTATGCATTTGTGTATGGTAATGTAAACGTTAATGAAAAGTAGGTTTAACTGGGTGTAGATAGACTTGCAGTATGTGTATATGATTATGGGTGTTCTGTCATCATAAATGATTTGGTACTAAGATATTTGATTTATTTGTGATATTGTTTGTCTAATGAGTGGCTCAAGCTTCAATATACTTTTGAATGTTGTTTTAGGTAAATGAAAGATGCAGCAGCAGCAGGGATCCAGACAGAAAAAGAATAATTTTAGCCATGAAGAGAACCGCATCTTAACCTTATATCTTGACATAAGTCATACTTTACAAATAGTACTAGCTAAGTTCACAGCCTAGGTTTTGTTGTTATGATGTAACAAATTTGTAATTTCCTCTGTATACTACATTTTGTTTACTTTATACTTTACTGATTATTGTAATTCATGCATTAAAATTTACTGTTACTCATGGACCTTTTCTTCCTGGACCTCCGCTGAAAAAGGACCTGTGTCCAGTCAGACTTTCCCGGTAAACAAATGTTAAATAAATAAAATAAATAATAAATCTTCATAGCAGTCCACAGGACAAATGGCAAATCCCTTTTTGGAAAAAGGGGGACCCAAACAAGCTGAAAAGGCCGAGGTCTGGAATCAAATTGGGGGGGGGGGGGGTTCAAACACTTATTCCTTTAGGAGATGATGTCGAATACCTCCTCTCCATTTGAGGGGAATGACTGTGAAACAGCTGAAGATGGCACAGGCTTAATTAGAGCTGGTGTGGACTCTGGCTATTACTCACATCTGTAGTATCATCAGATATCTGTTCAGGAAGGTTTTTTTATTAATGTAACATATTTCATTAAAGAAGTAATTGCTTAAGTGAAATGATTACATGTAAATTACTGTTAACAGGTGAACCCTCCACTTCTGTACATAACGACATTAGGAAAAGTGTTCATAGTAAGTGTCCTCCACGTCATTATACGACATACAGTGGTGTACTGTGTTATCTGAGAAGTAATGTAATGAATTAAGTCTTTACTGTCTCAGCAGCAGAAATGAGCAGGTCCACTATACTGGTAAATTTAGAAGATAGTAGCAGCAGAATGGCTGATGTCGGCGATAATATAGTTTTATATATAGATATATATATATAAATATATACACACACACACACACACACACACACACACACACACACACACATATATATATATATATATATATATAGATAGATATAGATATATAATGTCTGTGTGTGTGCGTGTGTATATATATATATATATATATATATATATATATATATATATATATATATATATATATATATGTATATATATATATATATATATATATATATTTACACACATATATATATATATATATATATATATATTTACACACATATATATATATATATATATATATATATATATATATATATACATATATATATATATAAAAGACAGCCTGAGGAAAGTGGTACACAGTTGTCAAGTTTAATTGCCGAATCATACACCTCATAACATGTTAATAACTCTGCAGGAAGTGATACTGGTTCACTAAGTCAGGTACATGGGGGCATTACACTACAGGTTGGAGAGAGAGCAAAAAACGAAGCACTTCAACCAACACCAGTGTCTCTAGACCCACAGAACTACCTTCTGAATGATGGCAGAAATTCAGAGGTAGCATTGTCCACTGTGACAGGTTTACAAAGGGGTGCACAGGCATATGTCACAGCTATCTTAGGCAACACATAAAGCACTGGCTGCCAAGCAACAAATGTGTCTTGACATTGTTAAGTCTCAGTGCACAGAGTCAGATAGAAATGCTCCGAGTCCTCTAAGGTATACAAGAGGATTTTCAGCCCCACATAGAAATGGTATAGAGTAGTGATAATGCCATGGTCACATTTATCCTTTGTCTGTTGTCACACCAACTGTCTGTTTCTACCTCTGTTTGTATCAAATAGGAGTCAGTGTTGGAAGGAGAAGAGGATGGGATACTCTCCAAACATGTGAAGGCATAGCACATCACATTACAAGTGATTCTCAAGATGGTAGGGAAATAATAAGGGAAAAATGCAACCCAATTCATGCATGCCACGTCAGCGTTAATCTACACGTAGCAGAACCTACAGTTTGAGTTCTCAGTCCTGCAGCACTGTGAGATCAGTGTCTGTAGAATCACCTGCATCAAGTAGGTCACTTCATTGCAGCAAGTTACCATCTGGGTCACATGACAGCCCATCCCATACCTCTTAGCTGTGCAGATTTTCACAGACTGTCTAGATTTGTGCCTCATATTTTTTTATCTGTTTTTCATAAAATTATGGTTTTCTGTCAAGTTAGTGGCAAATCATTAAAGACTAAAGTTAGAAAATAATGACAGACATTTGAGCTTCAAGCTTCACGCCATTCAGAAAATTCATACTAATGCAAAACCTGTTATTCTGTCAAGTTTCTAAGATTGTAAGAGAAATATTTAAAAATTGTCCGTAGTTTTGGGCCTCTGTCCCACTTTTATTTATGGCTTTGTCCAGATTTCTTGCTCTAAGAAGTTGAGAGGTATGGCCCTTCCTCAAGATCCCATGCACTTTGACCTACACTCCCTTCAGAAGATATGTATCACACATTTGATCTTGACCTACTGTGACTCAGGTCAGGCTAGACATTTCAGGCACTTAAAATATGAAACATAGCACTTGACTACCGTGCTTTTCAATACACTGATATCAATGTTTAACTTCAACGGCAATGTGATAAAAATATAACTGCAGAATATGTGCATGCACAACTTAGCCCAATATTAAAATGTTTTGCTTGTGCAAATATTTAATTTCAATAATAGTAATGCTTACCATTAAAGAAAGTAGCCTGGAAATAAAGGTCAAAGACATGACATCATTAAGGACCCATCCATTATCAAGAGTTTCAGTTGAGTAATAGTAAAGCTAACAGTTACACAGAACATAACATAAATAGTACACAGTATTAAGGGAATATCACACATCTGAAAAAAAAAGATTAGATGAGTATTTCTTCATCTACACTAGCATTGTTGTCACTTTACCCTCAGCACTGCACAAATTATGATTTCTATTTCTGAGGACATAAAGTGGTATGTATGACATAATGAATTAATCTGATGTGTGGTACCTTAAGAGAGAACAGAAATTGATTTCTAATATGTTATAGTTAAAACCGAGGAATCGTTACATAATAAAAAAAATCATGTGATGCATTTTCCATTCCAGTGCAAGGTATGAACTTCTATTGAATGAAAGTTTACAGAGATTTAATATAGACAATTTTGGAAACCCAATCAGTCATCTGTTGAAATAACACTTTTTAATGCATTTACCATTTCAGCAGATTCGGTATGTACATATTTAAGTACAGTCCCTAAGCAAAACTTCTTTTACAAAACAGTTGAAAATTTATAAATTCCTGATGTGATGTCTTATGTTATTACTTAACTGGTGTCAGTGAACAGTTAGGCGTAACTTTTATAAAAATGATATGAGTACCTGTTCTGAAATAAATTATTTAATGATACAGGAAATGTCTGATAAACAGTGATGGTAAACCATGCACCACACAGCATAGCACACACATATAACTGCAGACATCAATTAAACTCTATGTCTTCTTTTACAAAAAAAAACCAAAAAAAAAAACCAAAAAAAAAACGGAAGCACTAACCTGAATGTCATGGTCCACAGTTCTGGGATAGATGCCACCTCTTTACCTTCGCAGCCATATGCCATGTACATACCTATCCCACAGGGATCCCTTACTACTGCTTCTGTCTGGCCATTATTAATTGTAGTAGAACCTGAAATGGGAAGTGACAATGGATGTCTGTCAGTTTATCGAAAAACCACATTGTCGAATATGGTCGACAATGCAGTAAATCGAAAAACGGACATAATTCCACACAATACCCACCAACAACACAAACAGCATTTTTGCAGGGGGGGGGAGTCTCCCCTGCACCCCACACCCCCTGCTAATTATTTATACCAACTCTGAGATGGTTATACAGTGGGGAAAAGTGCAAACTCCCCGATCCACACTGCACCGCAATCTCACTCAGAATGATTCAATGAACCATATCGTCCACCAAATCGTTTCATCCTTCAACCAATTGATATAGACTCATGACAACATATGTCACTTCACCACCAGACTGGTGCATGATCATGTTGTGCAGAATGCAACACAGAGTAAGGGCATCCCAGAATAATCCAGGCATCTGAAATGGGCTTGTAGCATGGCAAATACTTTCTCAATGACAATGCAAGTTTGGGATAGGGCTATATTAAAATTATCTTCTACAGCTGTACTCAAATTTCTCACTGTTGTCATGAGCCATGGATATCCTGCCATCATCTGAAAAACAGAACAAAACAGAGAAGGGGAGAAAAAAATAAAGGAAAAGTGTTTTAGTGTTAATCAATACATTTTACTATAAATAACTAATTAAATGATAAAAAAATCATCTTACCAATGAGATAACCACTGGGCATCCTATCATGCAGGAAGAGATGGTAGAGTGAGCCAGTGTGCCAGATATGGGAATTGTGTGCACTGCCAGGATGCTGGGCAGAGATGTTGGTGATGGACCCCCATGCATCACACACACTAGATAGATTGTGGAATAGTCACCATTCCTATTGTGGTACTGTTCCCCCAGTGGACCTGATGGGTCCCTAATGGCAACATGGGTGTAATCTATCACACCTAACACCTCAGGGAAACATGCCACCTCATAAAATGCACTCAGAGTCCAGGCTCATTCCGGAGGTGACACCAGGAAATAGATGTACTCATCCACATGTGCCAAGACTGCATCCAGGAAATGCTGAAGTATCCTCGAGGCAGAAACCTGGAAATACCCAATGTGTCTCTGGTATAATGATGTCTGTGCATACTATAGTATCCACAGGGATAGGAAGGCCAAGCATCCCCCAGAACCTATATGGGGTCCATATATGCTCACTAAAACCCTTGCAATGTCCCTAAACACTCTGCACTTATCAAGGATTTCCTGATTATCAAAATTATGATGAGTTATTCTCTGTCTGTATCTTCATCCTCTTGGCTGGCAAGTGCCACTGGGCACAAGTAGTTTTGGCTCGACCAAGACGAGCAACTCAGACCAGAATATAGCAATGCTAGCAGCAAGGGAGAGCATCTGCGCTAATTGCAAAGTTGATAGAAAAGGTATGATTCTGTCTTTTATAACGTATCAGTGGACAGCATAGAAACACATCAAAATATGACTATGCATTGCAGACAGACAGGAAGAAGGCTTATTAGTATAAGACATTTACATCATTTCAGTTAGTATCTTATTATTACTTCATTTGCTTAACTTTATTTGTGACCATTGCACATTTGCATAAAAGACTTTTGGGAATTGCGCCTTAGCTGAACTTAGATGCAACTCACCTTTAGTTTATTCTGAAATATGTATGTATTCTTTGCTCTGTAGCATCACATTATTTGTGATTATTGAGATGGTGGGCTGAAAATAAGTTTTATCAAAACTATGAGGATATATACTTACTATTATTATTGTTATTATTATTATAGGTTCATAGGTTCATAGATAGGTACTAGGTTATCTGCCTGAAGGCATTTATAAGTGTAGCCAGAATGTGTTGGCTTTCACCGCCCTCTTAGATTAATTCCCTGTGTCTCTGTCCAGCAGAGCCACTGAAGTGATCCCCGGGGTAAACTTTCTGTTTCTCATCCACTCGTCAAGGTTTCTATTGAGAAGTGTTAGTGAGGAGCTCTGCATAATGTAGATTGGAATCTTGTTCCAAAGCATGGGAAATCTCTGGGACAGGAATCTATCCCTCCAGCACGTCCTATTTATTGTTGTGGTGAGGTTTAGATCCCTAGAGCGTGTGGCTCGAGGGGATATGGTTTTCTTTAGGTGGAGCATGTCCATCAGTTCTGGGTTGGACATGGCCTTGTATGTCAGGCAGAGATCACCTCTGAGTAGGCGGCATGCAACCGAGTAGCTGGAGTTTCTTCAGTCAAGCTGCATAGGGCATCTGTTTGAGGCCAGTGATCCTCTTGGTGAGGTACTTCTGTGGTCTTTCCAGCTGTTGCAGGTGTCTTGTAAGGGACATCCCAAATGGGGTGTTGTACTCTATGATGGGTCTGGTGAGTGATGAGTAGAGGGACACAATGACCTCTATTGATCTGAATGCGAATCCTTTTGTGATTAGGTGGGCCACATAGAAGGATTTTCTAACCACTTTGGCAATGTGATTATCAAAGGAGAGATTACTATCTACTTGGGTTCCCAGATCCTTTATTACGTCTTCCGTATTTAGGGGATTACCACCTATGTGGTAGTTTGTGGGTACTTTGTTTTTTCCAAAGGGGATGTCTATGCACTTTTTTGGCATTTAGCTTGAGGCCATGATTTTGACACCAGGTATCCGTCTCAGTGAGACCCTTTTAGAGGATGTCTGTGTCAGCCGGAGAGTCAATTAGAGACCCTAGTTTGCAGTCGTCTGCGAACTTGGTCAGCCATAGTCTTCCTGTGCTTGTCTGTACCTCTGAGAAGCATATACCAAACAGGAGGGGTCCTAGGACTGAGCCCTGGGGAATGCCACTTGTAACCGGTTTAGAGTCGCACCTAGCTCCCACAACTCTCACCATGTGGGTTCTGTCCATGAGTTAGTTGGCAACCCATCTTGTGACATAGGGGTTTATGTTCAGCCTGGTGAGCTTGTCTATAATACCAGAATGGGGAATGGTGTCAAAGGCCTTTGCAAGGTCTAGGTAGGCTGTGTATACCACCTTTCCCTCATCTATAGCCTTGGTAACTGTCTCAAAGAAGTCCACCAGGTTTAGGAGGCATGATCTGCCCTTAACAAAGCCAAACTGGGTAGGGTCCAGTGTTTGGAGGTTCCCAATGTCTCTGTTAATGAGTTCCATGATGATGCGCTCCATAGCATTGCAGACCAAGCTAGTCAGGCATATAGTGCAATAGTTCTTGGGGTCTGTTGTGGCTCCACCTTTGAGGAGTGGAATAACCATTGCTGTGCATCACTCTATGGGTATGTAGCCTGTGGAGAGGCTGAGTTTGAACAGTGTGTTTAGGTGAGGGGTTAGTTCATCTTTGAGCTTGTGTAGGATGCAGCCTGGGACACCGTCCGGTCCCATTGATGCTGTGTATTTTGGCTTTGGAGAGGGCTGTTTTAACCTGAGTGTCTTTGATTTCAGGGGCTCTACATTCTTCTGGTATGGTTATGGGCCCTTTTGGGGGTGAGATGGGGGTGAAGTTTGCACTGAGCCTGTCTGCCAGGATGTTGGCGATATCGGTCAGTTCAGTGTATTTTGTGCCATTCTGCACTAACTCCGAGCAGATCTGAGCATTGCCACTTAGATTCTTCTTCTTCTTCTTCTTCTTCTTCTTCTTCTTCTTCTTCTTATTATTATTATTATTATTATTATTATCAGTAGTAGTAGTGTGAAATGAAGTAATGCCATAAAAATGCCACTACAGAACATTTGCTGAAACTGATGTGGTTATGCTTGCTTGACAGGTAAGAGGATATTTTACAACATCCTTCAGCTGTAGCAACCTCTTTGTTTGCAGACTGTTGTTTTGCCATTCTGGAATCTAGGTCATATTGACAAAAAACATCAGAAAGGCAACTTCATTCAGTCCACACAGATGAAAATATATGGAAGAGTAATAAGCTGTGACATTGAATTTAAAAGCACAAAACACAACCACAGGGTTCTAAACATTGCAATATACACCTATGCAAGACACACTGCTCACTTCACCCCTACCATGAATTCTAAACTCAAGCCTAACCTTAACCTTAAACCCAACACCAAATCATGTCCAAATAACAATCCTAAGATTGGTAACTGGTGCAAATGTTACTGGCAGTCAGCCATTGCCTTTTCAGGCTCCCTGTTGAAACTGTGAGACCCAGTACTTCAAAACCTGACACTTCAAAAATTAATCTGTAATCCAGAAAAAATGAATCCCAAAAAACTCCTTGTTCATTTTATAGAGTTTTTGCATAGGATTCACTCCTGTGCGCCCCCAGCATGTCGGACTGTGTTCCCCATACTCCTGTTGCTTGTATATACTAACTTCAAGATCACTATACTTTGGAGAAGAGGGAATCCTCAAAAATGCTGCAGTTTTAAGGTTTGTAGATATCTCCCCCCAATCACATTTAAATTGTCAATGCTTTAAATACCACACTTAAGATCCTTGAACTTTCAGTAGATGAGAATTTGGGACTTTTCATTCAGTGACATTTGGTCAAATCAAACTTTTTATAACCGTGTTTCTCCGCATAAACCACCATTTAGTCTCTGACTATCCCAATTTTTCCATTTTTATACTCCAGGTTCTTCTGTTGCTCCTTACTTGTTAGTCCCAGATGTGACCTGTCATTGGGTTAGGGTGTCAGCCTTGTGGCATAACATTGTCTAAAGCCCAGAGAGTGAGAAACCCCAGGGAAAATGTGGACTGGAGCCTGGGGGCCAATATTCTTGTGGTACCTTGTTAAGCTTCCTAACTAGGGAGTGATATGTGCAACAACATCCGTGCACCCAGTGCTTGAGTTTCCCCCCACCCAGTGCTGGGCATTGCCCGAGAGTTGAACTGATAGACACCTGGACTCCATTAGAGGCTGCACAAGTACTGGTCTATTCGGGGTAAGAGATGTGGCCATTAGCCATTTCATCCTATCCCCAGCCCAGGCCTATTACAAAGCTCAGTTCACCACCAACACAGATGTACATCTTGCCTCTACACTGTTGTGCCAGCTGATGGAATCATATTTGATGAAATGGACTCATGGACTTAGGTTTTGCTATCATTGTCCTCAGTCAGCTTCTTTTTTTTATCATAACATTTTTACTTTATAAATAAATGTCAATTGTGTACACAGTATAAAACAAATCATCTTAATAAATAACAAGTAAAGCAAGGGAAAAAATGAAATTAACTATTTACAATATATACAAAGACCTGAAATGATTTATTATACATTAACAAAAAAGTATAAACAGTTGCACAGGTATGAGAAATTCCAGAAAGAGTTTGAGTCCATTTGAAGTATCTCAATGAGTGACAAAACCTTTCTCCAAGGGTTGTTGGTGAAGTTCTTCAGGTAAATTCTGATTTCTTTTGTCTTGGTTTCCTCGGTCAGCTTCTTGGCCAGGAAAGGAGACATGTAGAAGCATCACAGCTGGCTCCAGTCCACTAGGGCCAATGCATCACTGGTACATTTTATTTTTTTTTTTACATCTGATGGTTATAATCTGGATCCCCCAGCCTAAATTGAGTATTCTTACATGAGCCATGTAACAAAATAGCAATAACTTCAAATTGTGACCTTTCAATCCAGATGTGAATCACATTAGTATTACCTTCTTAATGTACAGCTTAATTAATTGTTTGATTAACCAAATTACTTTTTTGAACTTTCTGTAAAAACCTCATCCCCTCAAATATTTCAGCTTTAAGGTAGTCAATTAAATTATTTAATTTCTGTTTGTACATGTATGAGTTTGGTGTAGGTTGTGTGCAATGAAAACATTTATTTTTACAATATTTATGCTTATTCCAGAATATAGTTGTGAATGTTTCAGGGAAACAAAATGTTTCCCTGTTCATAGGTTCATAGGTTCATAGGTTGGTACTTGGCTATCGGCCCTAGGGCCTATACAGGCCTAGCCTTAACAATTCCCTGGCTATTTCTTCCCACACTATTTACTTCCCTGGACCCCTTTCTAGCAGGGCAACTGACATGATCTCCAGGGTGAATTTCCTTTCTCCCTTCCAATCATCAAGGTTCCTTTTGAAGAGGGCCAAAGAGGCGCTCTGCTTAACATGTATGTGCAGTCTATTCCAGAGTCTGGGGAGTCTCTGGGTCAGGAACCTATCCCTCCAGCATGTTTTGTTTATTGTGATGACAAGGTTTAGATCCCTGGAGCGTGTGTCTCTGAGGGATTGGGATTTCTTTAATTGTACCATGTCCAACAGCTCTGGGTTTGACATGGCCTTGTATGTTAAGCAGAGATCGCCTCGGAGTAGATGATATGTGACAGAGTATAGCTGGAGTTTTTTAAGGTGGCCAACATAGGGAATCTGCTTTAGGCCTGTGATTCTTTTAGTGAGGTATTTCTGCGGCCTTTCCCGTTGTTGCAGATGTCTTGAGAGGTACATACATTGTATTCTATAATGGGTCTAATGAGGGATGAGTGCAGTGGGACAATGACCTCCTTTTTACTGGATGAAAAGCCCTTAGACATGAGGTGTGCTACATAAAAGGATTTTCTAACTGTTGTGGCAATGTGGTTATTGAAGGTGAGACCACTGTTCACCTGTGTCCCTAAGTCTCTTATCACACTTTCAGTGTTTAGTGTACTGCCAGCTATGAGGTAATTCACGGGTACATGTTTTTTCCCAAAGGGGATAACTATACATTTCTTGGCATTGAGCTTGAGCCCATGGCGCTGGTACCAAGCATCTGTTTCTGTAGGGCCCTTTTGTTGAGTATCCACATCATTTGGGGATTCGATAATGCTCCCAGTTTGTAGACATCTGCGAGCTTTGTTAGACAGAGTCCCTTAGTGTTGGCATGTACTTCAGAGAAGTAGATGCCAAACAAGAGAGGTCCCAGGACTGAACCCTGAGGTACTCCACTTGTCACTTGTCTGGAGCTGGATTTGGAGTCAGCTACTTTTACAGTATGGGTTCTGTCAGTAAAACAGTTGTCAACCCATCTTGTGATGTAGGGATTAATGCCCAGCTTAGTAAGTTTATCTATGATTCCAGAGTGGGGGATGGTGTCAAAGGCCTTGGTGAGGTCTAGATAGGCTGTGTGGACTACCTTACCCTTGTCCACGGCTCTGGAGACTGATTTGAAAAAGTCAATCAGGTTCAGGAGACAAGATCGGCCCTTCACGAACCCAAACTGGGTGGGGTCCAGTGTTTGAAGGTTGCCAATGTCTTTGTTTATAAGTTCCATGATAATATGTTCCAAGGCCCTGCAGATCAGGCTCGTCAGACTGATGGGGTGGTAGTTCCCGGGATCCAAGATGGATCCCCCTTGTGGAGTGTGATAACTGCAGCTGTGCGCCGCTCAGTGGGCACGAAGCCTGAGGTGAGGGTATGATTAAACATGACACTTAAGTGAGGTGCCAGTTCATTTTGTTCACTAAGCATATTGTTTAGAGTTTCTTAGACTGCAAACTCACACACCAGACTCATGTGTTATCAAACAATTTTCTTCTAGTGCTCTTTTTATGTATGTCAACAGTCTGTTTGATGCACAGGCTAGTGAGTAACTGTATAGGATAGTAATCTCATGTCACCTGTGCTGCATGTTTCCAGCAGCATTTTATGTAAAAATTACTGGTCCATTTAACATTTCTCCATTACATGGCTTCAGAATCCATTTAAATCGCTAAAGTACATCATTTTTAGTGTTCACTTTTTATTCCTTTTTATTGTGCGATGCACAGTGTGGGAAAGGAATACTTTTTACGTGGTGTACATTTACAGTGGACCTGGCAGCAAGGCAAGATTAATGACTGAGATTAAGTGAGCTTGTAAGGTCTGTGTCATTCTTGTATAACAGCTTTTGAAATATTTAAATAGCAGAGCTGTTGCTGGTCTGAGATTACAGCACAGTGTGTGCATGCAGGCTAAATCCACAAGGAAGACTTATTGGTACATTTTATAAACTGATACCTTTCAGTGTACAGATATTAAGTGCTCCCTTGCATAACTACTTCTATGGTATACAGGGTTCCCATATGTCTTGGATTTTATTATTGTTCCAGGAGCTGTTGGAGCCAGACAGAAAGGGATGGACATAAGTGACCCATACTGGCTTGCCTATCTTGGGTGGTGGCAAAAATAGGGAAAGGCAGATATTGTGGCTCTTGCTCTTTGGAATACAGAGAGTACAAACTTGCCAAGGAGTGTACAGGCAACCTATCCAGAGTTAGCAGGTGTGTGGAAGTATGCAGCTGGAGTGATTCTAGCATAGTCGGCATTTCATTTGTGCTTTTAGGCCAAGCTTATGGTTGATGAACAGTTGTCTCTGTCTTGAAATCAAAGAAACATGGTATTAGCATTTATTTATTTTCAACACCTACCTACAGCCAATTCAAGGCAAGTAGGGTGCCAGGCCCTATCTATGCAAGCAGGCATGCAAAGTAGGAACCAGACCTGGGTATAATACAATCTGTCTCCATCACATATACTCGCATGCAAACCTAGTAACAATTCAGCATCACTATTCATCCTGACATCATGTCTTGTGTGGGAGGAAATGAGAGCCTAGAAACCCCCAATGCAAACATGGTGAGAATTAGCAAACTCTATAGAGATAGCACTTCGGCAGTGGTGGTGCTGAGGGGCACATGCCCTCTTCGAGTGAAACTGTGTTTCTCCCTGAGTTCCCCAGTCACTGTAATCCATACCTCTCAGCTGTCCAGATTTTTGTGACAAGATTTTTACAGAATGTCCAGATCTTTCCCTCTTATTTTTTGGTCTGTTTGTCATAAAATTTGAGTTTTTCTGGAAATGACTGAGGATTGAAGTCACTAAATAATGGCATACATTTGAGTTTCAGGCTTCATATTCTTCAGAAAATGCATGCTAACACAAATCCTGTTATTCTAACAATTAAGTGTATAAGAGCAATATTTAAAATCTGTCTCTATTTTTGGGCCTTTGTCCCCCCATTATTTTGGGCTTTGTCCAGATTTCTTGTATTAAGAGGTTATGAGGTATACTGTAATCACATGACTCTTTCTGTTTCTCTTTATAAAGGTGCAATCGCACACACTTAGTATGACTGAAATCACCTGAACACTACTCTTTCTGTTTCTTTGTGCAGAGCTGCAAGTGGACACAGTATTCGTACGACTGAAATCACCTAAACATTACTCCTTCTATTTCTCCCTCTGTACAGCTGCAGGGGCAGATTGTGTGTACAGAGCCCTTACATGTATATTTCTCTCTTTCTTCTCTGGAGCTTCACACAAGCACTTCCATGTAGAATTCTGTAAAGTGGGGAATTTTGAAATGAAGACAAGAAGCATGGTAAGTAGTGCTGAAATGCAGGTTTTTCAGATGTAGTGTGTGTGTGTGTGTGTGTGTGTGTGTGTGTGTGTGTGTGCATGCGTGTGTGTGTGTGTGTGTGTGTGTGTGTGTGTGGTAAAATGCCCTTGTCAGTTAAATCTGTCTGGTTATGTGACTTGCTCAGAATCTCACAGTAGACAAATGTAGAGGCAGAAAGAATCAAATTGCATACTCTGCTCATTAAGAGCTTGAAACCTTAAACAGCTGCCAGACCTCCATTAACCTTTTTTTTTTATTCTGTGATAAATCACTTAGGAAATTACATAGTTCTCGTTGTTCAGAAAATGCATGTCCATGCAATATCTGTTGCTGTTCTGTTAACCTTCTAAGTGAATAGAGTTGCCTGGCACTTAGGGCCCTGAGATGTTAATGGACTGCTTCCTATAGTTAAAAATACAGAGTTTGAATCCTCCCACCTCCATTTGCCTCACATAGGCAGTAATCTTTGTTTACCCCTGAAAATGGACACTTTCAGCAATGGATTTAGATGCTTAAACAAAGAAAAAAAGTATTTTGAATTTGTTCCTCTTGTGGTCTTTGTCAATTCACACCAAATATATATAATTTTGGCTTTGTCCAGAATTCTTGAGCAAAAAAATAGTGATAATTATTTTGCTCTGTTCCTTGTAAAATGTGTGGCTTTCTGACAAATTATTGCAGACTGTAGTCATTAAATAATGGAAGGCATTTGAATTTCAGATTTTGTATCATTCAATAAATGTTGATAATGCAAAGCTTGTTATTCTATCAACTTTCTAAATATATAAGAGAAATATTTAAAAGTGGCTCCTGATTTTGTGTCTTGTTTCTGATTCTTGAGTTAAGAAGTTGAGAGGGCAGAGGGGTGTTGCACTTTATGTTTCTGACACCACTAAGCTGAGTTACATTTCTGGGCCATTATTTATGAATTTATTCATTCAGTTTATCTCAAGCAACTATCTGAGGTGTGCAGTTATACAAGTTGCTGTAAATGGCTGGTGCAGTAGTGCAGCGGTTGTGTTACTACCTCCCAGCAAGAGGTTCTGTGGTTTGATTCTCAGCTGGGGTGCCCTTTGTGTTGAGATTGTATGTCTCTCCTGCTTTCGTGTGGGTTTCCTCCCCCATTATTAAGACATGTGTCTGGAGTGTTTCTCCATGGGCCTCCACTGAAAATTGGATTTGTTCCAAGTCAGACTTTTCCAGTAAAACAAAATGTAAAAATAAAAAAAATGATGTGTATGTGTGTGGGTCAAAAATCACAGTATTAGCAACATAGTGGGAAGAATGAAGTACGGTAGTAATAAATGAGATGGGGAGAAAGATTGAAGTTTCTTATCAATGTAAATTTATATCTAGAGATACTAAGACACTATAATGATAATAATTTGCATATTTTTTGCATATGTGTGTGTGTTCGGTGGTGGTCCTGGGACTTTTTCAACTTATGCTCAAGTATCTAACATTTGAAGAGTTGGGAGTGTGGTAAAAAACAATATATTACAATTGATGTATAACTTTTTGGTCTTATAAATACTTTAAAAGGAATTTTTTTCATTGTAACCAAGTGACTGTTCTGGCAAGCCAAGAGAAACTGGATGTATTAAAGAACCTTTTTTAAGCATAAAGCCCACAGCTTAACTATGGTTCAAGGTTTCTTCCTAGTTAGTAAATGTGTAAAAGTTTTACCAGTCTGTTCTATATTGTACAAAGTTGCTGAAGTTTAAAGAACTGTATGTGGTTAAACATGTGTAAAATAACATTTTAACCATGCTTTAAGCTCTTCACTAGTTGTTAGTAAACATTCCACATTTTTCCTATTAGTTCCACCTTATGAGAGGCAGTAGTGTGTTCCATATTTTGAACATGGAAAGTCGACTATGGCTGCAATGTCTTAATTATTTTGCTTGTTTGTGCTATGGATATTATGGTACTGTCAAACCATACTATGTCTGAAAATGTAGACACCTCAGCTTAAAAATTTAAAGATATGTAGTTTTAATGATCTTAGTCATTACACCTATACACTTTTAAAGTCTTCTGCTGAATATTGTTCATGGACAGTTATAATGGAATTCAAAAAAATAAAAAACTACATCATTTAAAATCCACACATCCAAAAAAATCCTAAAATGGGTTACTGTGACTAGATATTCCTTTTTGTTTGCTGCCCATACCTCTCAACAGTCCTTATTTTTGCAGAATATCCCAGGTTTTGCTTTAAATTTTGTCCTGTCCCTCATCATATTTTTGATTTTGTGGTAAATCACTCATTATTACAGTTGGTTAGTAATGACAGTCATTGCAATTTATATTTCAAACATCTCAAGTGTTCAGATTTTTGCCTCATATTTTTGCTTTGTTCCACATAAAATTTGTAGTTTTCTGTCAAATTACTGAGGATTGAAGCCAGTGAATAATGACATGTAATTGAGTTTCAGACTTCATATGCTTTATAAAATGCATGCTAATAAAAAAACTGTTATTCTGGCAACTTACTAAGTTTAGAAGAACTATATTTACAATTTGTCCATATTTTTGGGCCTTTGTCCCTCCATTATTTTAGGCTTTTTCCAGATTTCTTGTGCTAAGAGGTTGAGAGGTATGTTATATTTCTTATGTTCAAAAAATGCATATTTTTTAAACAAAAAACTATCATGTGTGACATAGGCAAGCTTACATTTGTATAAATGAAAAACAAACCACATTAATACAATTTTAGTTGCAAACATTATTGCATCACAGACACTATTGAGACACCCATAGCTGCAAACATTATACATCACTTATAATATATCTAGTCATTGTCAATTATTACACAGCTCATTCACTTCCTGCCTTCTTTAAAACCTCATTCCTCCTCTGCATATAATGTTCCTACAATTCCCATTTTTTTCCTATATAGTTTGCTCCTTCCCTTTTCTAAATATTCCAATTCCAGTTGCTTTATCTCTGTTACTATATTCACTGCTTCTAGTAAAGTTGGTTTAGACTTTGATTTCCATTTTCTAGTAATTGTTGTTAGCAGCCACCATAATTAGACTCAGCAAAGCCTTACTATGTATAGGCAATTCTGATTCTATATCATAGCTCAAAAAATTCATTTTCCTAGCTAAACCAGTTTGCTCACCCACTCTGACAAAGCAGCCTGCAGGGAATCTTTAAAGTCTGCCAACTCATTACACTCACAGAAAATATGTTCCCAGTTACCTCTTTCTTCCCCATCACACCTCCAACATTTGTTGTTTACCTGAGGAAAAATTCTTTGGAGTCTACTTGGAGTATAAAAATACATATGTAAACACTTTCAAGAAAAGATCCTAAATCTTCTAGACTTTGTTGCATATTTGGAAGCTATACATATATCCCCCATGTATCTTTGTGAATTGTTTATCTAATCTCTCTTCACAATCCTTTGTAAGCTCCTCTGATTGATTCTTATAGTTTTCATGCAATATTTTATATGCTGTACTAATTAGTCCTTTTTAAGTGCAGATTCTGTTCTAGATTCTATTAAAAACTCTGCCAGTGCTGGTCTTTCATTTAGGACCCCCACTGTTTCTTTCTGTTTGTCTATACTCTGATATTAATCCTTGATAGGGAAAGCAATCTCTGACCTGCAGTCGAAATAAATTCTTGGCGTCTTCCCATTCTATCATCTTTCCCTTTCTAGTTATTTACTTTCAACACCTTGGATCCTTTGCCACTTTTCTCCAATAAATTCCACCCCCTCTTGCTTATGTCTGTATCCCTAATTGCAGTCATACCTATCAGGAAAATCTCTTTTCTCCATTCCCATGCTGACTTAGTTCTTAAAATTATTTCTGCTTCTTTATGAATATAATACTTTATATGATTATTGTCATTCTCCTCAAGGGTTTGTATCCAAGATCCCAGTCTCTCCTTGTTTCTTGAGCTTCTCCTCTGTATCATCATCATCCCTTTCCAATTTGAATTGTAGTTTTCTGCTTATGCTATGTGTAAGAGCCTTAACTGTGTTGCTGTAAATTACCCCTTCAAATTGAGTAATTTTGCTCTGCCTTGTTCTGTTGGAAGAATCAGTTTATCCCACTTGATACTTGCTATATTTCTCTCCCAGATAAAACCCTTCAAGCTCTTTTTTAATTTCCATCCACATCTTCTCTTCTGGTTGACAAAAATATGCCTGACCTGTGTATAAAACTAAAGGGACTAAAAACATTTTAAGTGTTTGTATCTTGCTATCCATATCCATATAACAAAGCTTCCAGTTTCTCAGTTTTTGTATTATCTTCCCACATATCCTTAGCTGCCACAACAAAGTCATTTTTAATCCATACTCCTAAATACTTCATTTTATCTCTCCCCATAAATATGGATATTGCTGGATCAATTTGTGTATGGGTACATAATTTACCACTATTGACTTTGTTTTAGCTTCATGCTTCATTAATTTTGTATCCCAAGAAGATTTAAAACTGTCTTAAAATGTTCCACAACACTGTAATGTCCCTTTCTGGTTTTGTCAGGTATAAAATAATATCATCTGCAAATAAAGACAGTTTTTCTAGACTACCATACCAGTTATATCCTTGAATTTGTGAGTCCCTTATTTTCTTTGCTAATGGTTCTAAATGTAATGCAAACAACAAAGGGGAAAGAGGACATCCCTGCTGGATTCCTCTACTCAAACAGAAATTATCAGAGAGGACCTCCACTTTAATTTTTACGTCCAATCCCTCATATACTCCTAATCAACCTTATAATTTTATCAGGGAAAGCAACTACTTTCATTGCCCTGCTCATGAAGTCCCAGCTTACTCTGTCAAATGCTTTCTGTGCATCAAGACCCACCAACAACAGTGGTATTTTCTTACATGCTGCTTCTCTCTGGATCATCAGTGTTCTATTAAAGTTATCAGATGTTTGCCTCCCCTCCACAAAACCATATTGATCCATATCTATCAGTTTTGGTATCACTTTTGCCATTCTTTTAGCTTTTATAGACATAAACAATTTATAATCATGGTTTAGTATTAAAATGGGCCTGTATGAAGCTGGAATGATGGATGTTTACCCACTTTAGATATTACAGCAACCACAGCTTTCTTTCAGGATGTTGGTACTTCTCCACCTCTTAAAATACTGTTAAGCAAAGCCTTCCAGATCTTTATCAGTTTTTTTCCCTCTTAGCTTCCAAGCTTCCACAGGAGTACCATCTATTCCTGGGGACTTTCCTATAGATTGGTTATACATAGCCATTTTTATCTCATCCCCTCCTATCCTATTAGTAACTGAGCCTCATCTACCTCTAACTTGACATATTTAATTCTTCCATAAACATATTTCTCTGCTTTCATAAAATTTACAAAATATTTTTAGTACTTCTACAAGATCTTGTGTTATCTTTCTTGTTATAGGCTTCCTAAGCTTGGTGACAGCCCCTTCTACTTTCTGTTGCCTGAGTCATGCTAAAAGTTTTTGTACTTTATAGAGTTATTATAAAAAAAGTTGCTTGACAGCAATCTATCTAACCTCATGCATATTATCGAGGTAATCCCTTATTTTCTGGTTACCATTCTGCCGTTGCTGCTGTTCTTGTTCTCTGGGATTCCCCCTATTTTTCAATACTTTAACATCTGTCAGTACCTCTAAATAGTTCATGTTACATCATAACCATATTTTTTTTTTCCCTTTATTTCCGCCTTAGTTTTAAACTCCACTTTAATTTTATCCCACTCCCTAGCTATATTTTTAGAAGAGATGTCTATCTTGTCTAATAGCTCCTGAATAATTTCCAAAACCCATTCCCCAAATTCCTCTCTTTTCAACAGATAGGTGGGAAAGTGCCAGTGTCATTTTTATTTCATTACCTTTTGTTTTTATTTTAGTTATTATTTGTGCATGATCTGAAATAGCTATTGGGTGCATTTCAAGACCATCAATTAAGTGCACATGTTCCTGTGAAATACAAATTCTATCTAGCCTTGCCCAGTTTTGTATCTTGGAGAATAATATGTACATGTATAACACTTCAAACTCCTAGTACTGAATTCACATCTTCCATTCCAAACATTTTCATAAATTTCTTCATAAATCTACCCTCCTTTGTTATATGTTATATTTTCCTTTCTGGATCCCCCAGACACATCTTCACTGTTGCAAACCAAATTCCAGTCCCCACCTATGAGAAATTTTCCATTCTGAAAACTGATTATTTCACCAGAATTTTTCTTAAGCTTCATCATAGCAGTTTTAAGTGGAATATAAATATATGCCAGTGTAATCCTACTCCCTTGCCAGTAGCCCCTTAGTACTACAAATCTACAATTATTGTGTTTTTCCCTCTTCTCTCACTATTGGAGCTCCTATTGCAATTAATATAAGTGTTTCTCTTTTCCTTTGCCCCAGGTATTCTGCTGAATAACCATCCTGAAACATTTCTTTATCAAATTCACATGTTCAGTTCTTTCCAGATGTGTCTCCAGTAGCATAACTAGTTGCACCCTTCATTTTAATATAGTTCACTACTCTTTATTTTTTTGTATTTATCTCTGAGACCATTTAGATTGAAAGACATTACAGAAAGCATAATTTTCTTCTATAGTTATTTCTTCTTACCTTTTATGTATAACTGCTTTTTTGTTAAATGTCTACTTCCACCTTCTATGTTACATGCATATATTGTTTGTCAGTTTGGTCTTTTATACAGTTGTTTCTTGTCATATCTATTTGACCCTATGTCACATCTTACAAACCTTTTTGTTTTATTGAAAGCCCTAAAAAAAATAAAACAACCCCAATACCACCCTAAAACCTATTAACTTAATAACAGCACACAAAACTATGTATATCATCAAAATTTGAAGTTTTACCTTTCACCTGTCTGGTGGAACACAGCCATAAACAAACTATACAATAGAAGGAGGACGCTACTAAATGATAGAGCAAAATCCCAAAAAGGGAAGGCATCACTGATCAGTATTAGCAAAAAACTACGGGCACTCATAAAATTGTCTAAGGCCAGCTTTGAGAGAAAAATTGCACAGGACACTAAAAATAATCACAAGGCTTTCTTTAGTTATGTTAGGAACCTGGGTGGTAATTCCCAGATATGCTCAGAATTAGTCCAAAACGACACAAAATACACCGAACCCACAGACATTGCCAACATCCTAGCTGACAGGTTCAGCGCAAACTCCCCCCCCTCCCCACCAAAAGGGCAAATATCTATCCCAGCAGAGTGCTGCCCCCCTGACATCTCAGATGCTCAGGTAAGAGCCACCCTCTCCAAAGCAAAAAACACAGCATCAATGGGACCAGACGGTGTCGCGGGCTGCGTCCTACATGAACTCCAAGAAGAGCTAAACCCAAACATAAAACTACTGTTCAATCTCAGCCTTACTACAGGATATGTGCCCAAAGAGTGGCGTACAGCAACAGTGGTCCCTCTCCATAAAGGTAGTGCCGCAACGGATCGTGGAAACTATTACCCCATAAGCCTGACTAGCTTGGTCTGCAAAGCTATGGAAAGGATCATCATGGACCTCATAAATAAAGATATTGGGGACCTACAGACACTGGATCCTACCCAGTTCGGCTTTGTTAAGGGCAGATCCTGCCTCTTAAACCTGGTTGATTTCTTTGAAACAGTCACCAAGGCCATTGACGAGGGAAAGGTGGTCCACACAGCCTACCTGGACCTCGCAAAAGCCTTCGATACAATACCCCACTTGGGCATTATAGACACAAGCATTCTCCAAAAGGGCCTCATAGAAACAGACAACTGGTGCCAGAGCCATGGCCTCAAGCTAAATGCCAAAAAGTGTACAGTCATCCCCTTTGGCAAAAACAAAGTGCCCACAAATTACCACATAGGTGGTAATCCATTAAGTACAGAAGACGTAATTAGGGACCTGGGGACCCAAGTTGATAGCAATCTCTCATTTGACAACCACGTGGCCAAAGTGGTTAGAAAAACATTTTATATAGCCCACCTAATCATGAAGGGATTCACATCTAGATCAGGGGAGGTCATCGTGCCTCTTTACTCATCCCTCATCAGGCCCATAATTGAGTACGATGCCCCTTTTGGGATGCACCTTACCAGACACCTGCAGCAACTGGAAAGACCCCAAAAGTACCTCACCAAGAGGATCAAAGGGCTCAAACAGATGCCATATGCTGCCCGGTTAAAGAAACTCCAGCTCAACTCAGTGGCATACCGCCTGTTCAGAGGCGATCTGTGCCTGACGTATAAAGCCATGTCCAACCCGGAATTAATGGACATGCTGCACCTCAGAAAATCCAAATCCCATCGAGCTACGTGCTTGAGAGACTTGAACCTCAGCACTGAAATAAATAGGACATGCTGGAGGGACAGATTCATAACCTAGAGGCTCCCTTCACTCTGGAATAAAATCCCAGTCCAGGTTAGGCAGAGTCCCTCATTGACTCTCTTCAAGAGGAATCTTGATGAGTGGATGGGAAATCGTAGGTTTACCCCAGGTATCACTTCTGTGTCACTGTTAGACAGAGGCACAGTATACTAACCTCGAAAAAGGGCATAGCAAAATAAATTTAAAATGGGTGGCGAAAGCCAAACACATTCTGGCTAGGCTTATAAATGCCCTAGGGCAGATAGCCTAGTATAAACCTATGAACCTATGATAAGAACAAAAGTTCTAAACTGATAGCCACACAGACAGACTAGGTTTAAGCAAAAGAAAGGTCATTCATCCTAAGATGCATGGTACAGTCTGTGCATTTAGTAAGTGCTGTCTGGTTTTGTCTTTTCTTTATAGCTCTCCCAGCTGATAAAAACACTTGAATGCCTTCAGTAAACACTTTTTTCAAGCCATTTCTCTTTATCAGATTCCCCAGGATTCACTAATCCTCCATGTAAGACTAGATTAGTCTTACACGGAAAAGCCAGTCCAAGAGTAAGACAGCAGCGCGCCATGCATATTATTGAAGGCGCGCTGCCTCAATTCTAAGGCTAACATGGAGCATGCACGAGTGCAGGGGGCGTGTTGGACTGCTGAGCAGTCCAAAAATCCACCCCCCCTGCAAGTCTGACACTCAGGAAATGTCTACTTACATTAGCGAGTCCGCTCAAATGTGTACATACCCAACACTACACTTCCCCACATTCTAAACCCCTGTACAGTTATAAAATGTATTTTTTTTTATTATTTCTGATATAGCTGCCCATATTTGCACGTGTTTGCGCATGTTTGCCCATTGCTTAGCTACAGTTAGCAGTTTAAACACCAAAGAGGATAATAAGAAACGTATATGAAAATTAAGCAAAATAGAGATAGAGTAGTGGTAGAGCCTTTGCACAAAGAGGACGCATTCCCGGTTCGAGTCCCACCACTCCCCCTTCTATTTTCTATTGCAAATCTGTATATAAAAATAATTCCTGACATTTATCATTTAAATTTTTGTAAAAAGCATTGAAATGGCCTATGTAGTAGTGAACGAATTTTATATATAAGAAGGTGAAATGGTTATGCATACTGATGGATGCATAAGTAATGTATCTTAAGCAATGTGAAGCACTGCTAAGCAAAGTTTACCAGTATTAAGCATATTTAAATGTAATTGCTCATAGCTGAGCACTGCGTTAACTAGCGCAATGGCTTTGCACGTAGCTGCGCATCACGCCAACTAGCGCAAACAGAACATGTTTGCGTGGATTTGCGCTCTGCGCTAACCAGCGCAAAGTCGGGCAACGTAGAGCAATGTTGAGCAAAGTCGACTAAACACAGCCACACTTCCTAGCCGGTCTGGCCAGTAGTAAAATAAAAAGCAATGACAGGGCTCGAACCCAGGATACTGTGCACCATAATCACAGTACTGAACCACTAAGCCATGACAGAATTTCATAACCATGCACTTTCAACACACACATACATATCAATGGGAGTTTACCCATTGCTAAGCAGGTGTGCATTCAGCTGAGTTTTTTCAAAACTGGCCAATCACAAATAAGTGCAGTAAATGAGGCATATTTAAGCTCCATAGGTGGGAATACTTGCCATAACTGGTTGTAGATCCCATCTGCAGGCAGCATGGCCAGGCTCTCGATTTCAAGTGCAATGTTGGGGCATTGAGGAGTCAAAAGTAATGGTTTGGCTCCATGTCCATAATCATGAGGATAGACTCCTGCGGGGCCAGTACCAGGGCACCCAATACAAAGCAGAAGCCTGGAACCATCTAGCTCATGAACTCACCAGTGCCACAGGTGCCCCTCGGACTGGTGAGCAGGTCAGACCCCACTACTCAGACCTGAAGAGATGCAAGGAGTATCAACTGGACCAGTGGATCCAGGAGGCCCGTGGGATGGAAAATGCCCCACTACAGAGTAAGTAGCCATGGAATTAAGTATGTAAGAATTGTTATTCTAGTCTATACTATGGATAGGTATGTCTCAATATCACTTCATTTACTTCAAAGCTGCAGGTGTCCGCACTGCGAACCAGCAAGCCTATGCAGATATGCTGCTAAGGCTGCACCACCAGGCAGGTTAGTAATTATTCTGCATGTACTGCTATATAAAATAAATGAGAAAGCCTGAAAAAAGTGTTTTAGCCCAACAAATAAAGGTATAATAATTCTTTAATAATTATTCTGCATGTACTGTTATATAAAATAAATGAGAGAGCCTCTAGAAATGTGTTTGAAATCTTTAATAAAGGTATAATTTCTGGAGTGTGTCTGTGTCATTTTCTTTGATATGTTGTACTCTTGCATTATAGAAATAGTACTGTTGTATTAAGCGCTGTTATCCCACATTTGGGTAGGCCCATATAAAGTGGATGAAGGGAG
Organism: Protopterus annectens; assembly: GCF_019279795.1. Lineage (NCBI taxonomy): Eukaryota > Metazoa > Chordata > Ceratodontiformes > Protopteridae > Protopterus > Protopterus annectens. Next base: position 755,744,395 of record NC_056737.1, on the reverse strand, counting down.
TGCCAGTAGCTTTTAAGCATATTTACAGTCCTCAACTGTTGGTTCATGCCCAGCATGTACAGGTTAATCTGGCACATGAGTAGCTTGGTATTGTGTTCCCCAGAAATGTCAGTGTGCTGCCAGAAATGTAGGGAGCTGTTAACATATAACTGATAATTTCACCTGAACATATCTAGATAATTATAGGAAAGTAGAGCTGTCAGTGTACCATCTCAGCAGTAGTGTGTCTGAGCAACTCAAAAAATATGTAGGAGTAACGTCTGCATCCCAGACAGTTTGTATGTCAGATACAGCTCATGTATATAAAGATCTAGCAAAACCCATTTCACGATTTAAGGGCAATTGGGTAGTGTAATAATACATGTAGGGGACATATAACTGCAGTTAATAGGAATGTAGTGTAAACTAGAAGGATATATAAGTTGTTAATGGAGCTATCTTTTTCCACCCTACTGTATGTGCATAAAAAATGCAATTCCACACCTCAATGGGTATGTCTAATCTCAAAACATTTGTTGGGGCATATGTCCTATTGGTTTATAAATATCTGCATTTATTTTGATGCATGTGCCCTGTTCAAATACCACAATATTGGTGGCCTGTTGCCATCAATTAAACCTGCATGCTGTTGTAATGTCCACTGTTGTTCTACATATGCATGTGTTATGCTTGCTGTTCAACTGTTGGAACTCTGGTGTGTTGGGTTAAAGGGAATACCTCTGCATGCTGTTATAACTAACTGGGAATACTGTTGACTGTTACTAACCCATATTTTCATTAAATCCTCCAAAACATGGAACGTATGGGAAGGCTGGTCCCAGCATACCCACCTGTCCCACCTCAGCTGGCGATGGCACCTGGCACCAGCAGGTCCGGTGCCCAGCCTGGGACCTCCTCCTCCATTGGCCCTGTGCCACCTATGGGTGGAAGCATTGTAGGGGATGAGGCTCGGCCCCCCCATGCAAGCGTGGGTGGAGCAGGGCCACCTATCACCCTCTGAATGGTCCGGGCTGTGGTGCGTAGAGAGATCGAGTGTTCTGTTGCTGATCCTCTACGCCAGCTTGAGGCACGAGTGGCGCGACTCATGGGTGAGCCTGCCCCTCCTATGCAGCCCCCAGCACAGCCACCCTCTGGGCTGTGAAGGTGCAGTGGTGACTGCCCATGGGTGGGGATCTCAGTTCCACTGTTGCCCTCTGTGGGCTCATGGGGTTAAGATTTCCAAACATCCTTCCCCGTCAATGGTGTTCACCCACCACATGTATCATATTCTGCCCCTGTATGCGTCTTGTTTGTCTTGTCTGTTTACCTCTCCAACCTACCTCCCCAAATATACCTATTTCCCCTACCCCACATTCCACTCTCACCTAAAAAAAAAAAAAAAGGGCAATCTGCTCCCAAAAAAAAAAATTACGCCCAATACATAGCTGCCCATTTTGTCCACATGTCCGCTGGACACATAAAATGCTATTTAATTGGCAGTACAACATATTTTATTGTTCTCACCCCTCTCTCAGAGGTGGAAGGTTTCATATTTCCCTCCAAATTTATTGCATATGCACAGCTGTTGCTGTTAAAGAAATGGACAGTTATGGACCTTCCCTACACCCATCCTGCACATCTTGAGCTGTTTTCCATACTGTCTTTCCCTCTTTGTGCCCCTTTTTCACCACTTTCCTATCTCCTCATTTTCTTTTCTTTCAAAGAAATGAGCGTGAGGATTAGCGGGAGTAAGCACTTTTAAGCAATAGTTAACAGGTTTGTGCGAGTGTGCGCTTGTGTGCGCTTAGCTAAGTATTGCTAAGCATCACACAAACCCAAGCAAACCTGCTTACAACTGCTTAAAAGTGCCTTAGTCACTCTGTATTTGAGGGCCCTTGTTCTGCTCAGCAGCAAAATAAAACACCTCTGTCAGTCTTAAACCCAGGACCTTGTACACACTACACTGCATGAAGTACCACTAAGGCACAGTAGATATACAACAAGTTGGTGCTGAAATAAATATATCATGCATCAGAATGAGTGAATGTAAAGGAAAAATAGGAATGCCATAACACACAACTTGTTCTGTGGATCTTTACCAGCAGTTGTTGTGGAATTGCATTACATGACTGTGATAAGAGAAGCAGCCATTCTAGCAGGAAATAATGTTACAGCAGCACTTTACAACCCTCACACAGTATCATAGCAGGACAAACAGTGGCATATCTGATTAGGGCATAGGCCATACCTCCCAACTGTGCCTAATTTTCAAGGATGTTCCCTGATTTTGAAATAAATTTTAGCTGTTTCCCTCTGAATCCCTCTGAAAAGTACTGACTTTGGCCAGAAAGGTGGTGAATTACACTTAATGAATAATGACAATAAGTAAGAGTTAGACACTGCTTGTACTTCAGAAAAGGTGTATTAATCCATATGCTCTGGTTCTCTCAAAGTCTCAACTTAATGGCACTAATATTTTAAAGGTGTACCTCACTTTTACCTACTTTTCCCTGAGTCTGTTCAAATATGTACCTGAGTGTTTGAGAGGCCTGGCAGAGGCAGAAACACACAGGCATATCAGCTTTTCTGCTGTTACACACTGTGCAAATAGCTTTGGAAGGAGTTCCAGAAGCATACCCTTATGTAGGAGTACAACACTGAAATACAAAAGGATGTAGCCATGTACTGGTAGCAACCAACTGTAACAATGCCATTGTTCCAATGCTGAAAAGACCGGTGTGGTGCACAGACAAAGAATAACAGGCTAACCTTTGGCTACCATGTGGATAGGTCCACATTTGGGAGCTATGCAGACAGACAACTTGCATTGATAAACTAACAGGTACACAGCAACCTTTTAAGTCCAGCAAGATAAAATTCATACAATAATACATAATGCTCTCTGTACTTCTGCACCCCTACCCAAATGTAGAATATATCTGTGTGTTCAGGGTCTACCAAGGATGTAGGTAGGCATACTCAGTACTGAAATTAGTCCAGGTTTCTTAGCAGCCTGTGCTAATGTCAACACTAAAAAAGCACAAACTGTTCAGAAGTGAGTAAATTAATATTCACAGTATTGCTATAACAATTCATGTGCCAAAGGAAAACATCTCAAGAACTAATTTTGTATGGCAGTTAATTGTACAATTAGAAAAGAAAGTACATACTCCCATGTATCTTGGGTTAGCATTTTGAGGGGTGAGTACAATTCTACACTGACAAGTGTGTACTGGAAGCAGCAACATTCAGGTCTGAGTACAACATTTAAATCACTGGCTACACCCCTGGCTTGAGATATAAGAACTATACCAACCTTCTGACTTAAACAACGATGTCCACAGCAAACAAGCATGATCCCCATCTTGGAAAGTTGAAAGGGCCACACCTACCTGAGTTAGCAATTTATAACATTGGGTTGCTATGACAGTGATTACTGCAATTACCACACAGCAGGCTGCATGCAATTAACAAATGGTGGCCACCAATTGGTGCAGAGGCCATCACATGCACATGTGCAAATACCTATAAAAGCAGGCTGTAATTGCTGCCAAAAAACTCAATCACTCTATTGCAGAGACTGACAGAGAGAGAGAGAGAGAGACAGAGAGAGAGAGAGAGAGACAGCGAAAAACAAAAGGAAAAAGAAAAAGAAATAATACCTAATCATACAAAGGAAAGGTATGTAACAGATATGTCTGGCATGTAGTAGATGTTTTTGAAGAGTACTCTACATAATGTGAACCATTCATATGTGGCAGCAGTATGTATCTATGCACAGATGTCCTGCTTAATTACTGCCATGGACAATTCAGTGTGTACCTGTGGGCAATGGGACATAACTGTGAAATGTGTAGCTAGGCATTAAATGTCAAACATCTGATCCATGTTATCTGTGTCTGTACAGTAGTGTGGCCAATGGCTGTTTGGGGGATTAGCGCAAACATTTATATAAACATGAGTGTGACAGAGTAACACATGCGTGATAGTCATATTAAAGTGTAGCTTAGCATTGGCAACTGCTGTACCAGGCTAGTATGCTAATCTAGCATTTGGAGCTATGTATACCCCCTCTAATGTTATTGTGTGTTCACATGTGGCACCTGTTCATGTTGCAGCAAGGCCCAACAGTTCAGCTGTGAGGTCCAGGGACTTACAACAGTGTGGAACTTGTGTGTGTATGGCACACACATACGGAGAGATATATATGTGTCATATATATTAACATCTGTATATGTGCATAGAGCAAGGGACATATTGCAACTGTTTGTGAAGGGTGGACATATATATGTTGGTGAAGGTTGTTATGTGCATATTTGTATGTAGGTTTTAGTGTGTGACAAACAAGACAGCATACAGTGCTGGTATATGACATGTGGTGGTTAAACACTGTGGGTGTTTTGTTCAGTTTGCAATGTTGCAGCCAGTGAGGCCTGCTAAAGCTACCTGGGCTGTGAACACTTTCAATGCATTTCTCACAAGACTGTGCGATATTATTACATTACTGTATACCTCACATCCTTTGTATAATTGATATTCCCACTATGAAAGGTGGACTGTATATGTGCCTATATGTATATGTATATGTGCACCAATGGATGTGTATATGTATGTGTATATATATATATATATATATATATATATATATATATATATATATACACACACACACACACACACACACAGATAGTCATATATACTCATACACACCCACATCTACTTGTTGCAATAGATTCTGTGTAAAGTTGACTGAGTGTGATGGTCAATGTGTTGGTGAATATGTCAAAGATGTGTATTTGTGGGATAGCTTAGTGGGAAACTGTTTCTGTCATGGTATTATGGGTCCTTGCTTTGATCCCAGCAAAAGCTGTGTATGCTGTTGCTAGGCACATAAAGCACTATGGTATACAGTCTGATGTAGTCCCTTGGTGTTAACTGGGGTGTGTCATTGGAGGCTAAAGCACTACATGTATGCTTATTGATTGGTACTGATGTTGAATCCAAATCCTGTATGTACTGTAGTACTACTTGAAACTCTGGGTCTAAACAGCAAAGTATGGTGTATGTCCACATTGCTTGGAACCACTGTTTTGTATGGTCCCTGTAGTCATCACAGATTACATTCCTCAAGCTTAAGGTTTTGTAAGTACTGACACACAGTACTGTATGGTACACACGTAAAGCTTATCTGGGTTGCCATACCTTTGTGTCTTGTAATTATGTCTGATGTGTGTGTGGGTATGCCTGTAACATGTCCTCTGTCATATGTGTGTTACAACATATAACTGCATATCTAGCAACGTTTATAGTTTACTACAGCAGTATGCCACCTATATTCACAATTGTGCACATATTTTGGCCATGGGTTTGCCATCAACAAGTTGTGTGGTATAATGGTAATACTGTAACTGGACCTTATAAACATATTTCTTTATGCATTGGCTTGATCTATATCTGCTGTGGCTAGGTGGTGCATTGTGTTGCATACAGTGTGCCAGGTACTCTTGTATAGTCTTATATAGTGATTTTATTTTGTTGCTGTGCAGGACATGGTTTATTATATAGAGCATGCCATACACTTTCAAGCAGTTGTGGGGTGAGCACTGATAAGTGGTAGTGAAAGTGTTATAATCTCAGTCAGCTAATAGGTTGCTATATATGGCAGTTCAGTGATATCTGTACTGTATAATGTTAAGTGTGCCATATGACTTGCTCAGACATATTTTTTCTTTATGTCTTCCAGGGATCATGGCACACCATAGAAATCCTAGCTACAGTAGTGCTGAAGATGAGATTCTTACCAGCTGTATGATTCAGCACTGCAGCCTACTATTCTCCTGAACCAGCCAAGACCAGCAGGAGTGTACTGCAATGTGGCAAGATGTTGTCTGGAGGGTAAATGAGGTAAGCCTGCATAACGGGACATATGAGCAGGTACGTCACCACTGCAGTGATCTAATTAGACATGTCCGTCAGCGTGCTTCTGATGTATGGAGACAACAACTTGCAACAGGTGGTGGGGTTAACATCCATCCCCCCACACCAGAGTGGAGGAGCTGCTCCTGAGCCTGGTGGCACCTGCCCAACAACAACAGCAGCAGACATTTACCATAATGGAGGTTGGAGCCACCCAGCAAGAACACATGGAGCATGCGGGTAACATGGCATACCTGTAGACTACTGTTACCTCTATTGGCAGATCATGCATATGTGAGATGTGTACTGTGTAGTTAGAAGATGTGGAGCCTGTTGTTGTGCAATACTGATCATTTTGAACATAATTTGTAGGCCTGTGAATGTAAACTGTTGTTCTACTATAAGATTGCAAACCCACAGTAGCAATGCCACAGTTGTCACCACTAACTAACTAACTGTCTCATATCTATGTAGGTCCCTCTGGTGTGACAGCAATGCAGCAGACTGATGCTGGTGAGTGTGTTCTACATTTATTATTGCAAATAAAAAGTGCATGTCATAGTTAAGGTGTAGGCCATGTACACATGTAACACACCTACCCATAATGCATGCTGTGCATGTTTGCTGTGAGACCACGCACATCTCACTAATGTGATTAGCTGCCTCAAACACATGCAATACACAGACCATCTTAGATAAATGTGGCTACACGGTAGTGATCATTGGATAGGCAGAGTCAATACACAACATGCACATAACATACACAACTATGTCATACACAGAACATGTTAACATGCTACACATGAAGGATTCACAAACCCTCTGTAAAGTCACACTCCATTATCCCAAATGTCATCCACACAGCACACATAATATACCTGAGGGGGTAGAGGCCTATCATGGGGAAGTGAAACACTCTGCAACACACAGCACATTTATGTTAGGGAATGCTCCTTATTGGCCTCCTTACAAATCCATGTAACAACTGGTTGTGAAATGGTAAATGTAGCCATGGTAGTGCAGTTCCGGTACAGCATGATAGGTGCTGGTTTGGGACACATTTGTAGCCTTGAGTGACCACATGATGCTTCATGATGATGGATTATGGTACTATACCCCCATCCAGTTATTGTAACCACAGTACTAAACATAGCTTTCATTGCTATACACCTCAATGTTGTGTGTGTACAAACATATGTACCTCTAAACAATATGCAAACTAATCACCATTTGCATAACTGACACATATATGTCTTGTGATGCTATTGAGTGGCTAGGTCATATGACACACATTGGGTATGTGTGTTGTTTAAATTTGCAGTTGTGGTTTAGCATGCCATGTCATGGATGACACTGGCATGTCCACAATATGATCTACACTCACCATATCTACTGTACATTGGGTATATGGACCAATGGTATTCCATCAGTTATATATGCATCACTGATCTTGTGTGTATACACATCATGCATGAGCTAAAACTGTGTCCACAATTATGTGCTAAAGACACAGAGGCTCTAATCAGAATTGGATATCTAAGTGACATACGAATACACATCCAGCCATGGTATGTAGACCTGTGAGTGATGATGCACAGTGCATTACAGAGTTTTGAATACTTGCACAGCAATGTTGTGTCCATGTATGCATTGCGTTCCAGGGGGAGGCCAATCACCGAACAAGAAAACACATGCATCAAGGCCATGTATACTGTTAGTAACAAGGACTGTCTACACTTGCACTGCATGCTGTTGAGCAACATGTCCTGCATGCTGACATGTGTGATATGACTGTTTTGCTTGTGATACTGTACCCCACCATCAGCTGCTATTGAGTATGTTCTGAGATTGCTGGTGGTGGTGTGTGCGTGTGTGTGTGTGTGTGTGTGTGTGTGTGTGTGTGTGTGTGTGTGTGTGTGTCTGCTTTAGTGAGGAGTGTATTTGTGTGTGTACATGTGTGCATGTGTCAATGTGTGCATGTGTGCATGTGGTCGGACATCATGTGCAGGTCTTAAAGTGTGTTTCCTGTTTTCCTCTCACAGGTGTTGAGGTGGGGCTGGTTCAGTGCAGCAGGGAACCTGATGTCACTGACACAGATAGTGATAATGAGGATATGTGTGTTGAGGCACAGGCAGGTTTGTCAGGGTCTGTTGTTGGGCTGCCAATTGACAGTACACAAGTCTCCACCCCATCCATGCACACAGTCATACTGCCTGTACATCCATCATCACCAATGCCCTTAGCAGAGGGACAGTGTACAGTCGGCACTGGCCAGGACAGTGTGGTATCTATGGCACATGCATCAGGACACAGCAGCCATAGCCAGATGTCTGGAACGGTACCACATAGGCAGATGCCCAGGGGTTCTCGTCAGAGCACTGCTGGTCATCATGCCCCTGGCAGACGTGCCACAACTCTTACAACCACATGCATGTTCCAGGCTGTCATGGAGGAACAGGTATGTATGGAGTGGTACATCAGACAGGGACTAAGTGCAAAGAGGGCTCATAACATCTCTGTAAATGACAGTATCCATGACCTAGCAGGTGCCATAAGTAATTACACTGAGGTCATTGATAGACGTTAGGGTGAGACATTAGATGTCCTCCACAATGTCATGTCCATGTGTCAGGACAGTGCGGGACAGTTGAGATGTGGATGTATGCCAGCAACACCATCAGCTGGCAGTCGCCGTGGATGCCCATCAAGTCATAGCTGCTCCCATAGTACCAGTACCAGCCCCAGCAATGTTGAGGGGGGCTGTCCATAGACCATCTTAGAAGACCATGTGCATGTGTCTCTGGCCAGTCCCAGCAGGGACCTGGATCCAGTGGACATATGTCAACCTCTGAGGATAGTACCCAGTCTGGATTAGTACCTGATACTGTCTGTAGCACCCCTGCCAGGCACAGGTCCCATATCCATGGCCAGAGATGGTGATCTGTAAAGCCTGCCAGGTACAGTCTGTAGCTGTCCCAGAAATCCCCATATATGGCAGCCACAGGGTGGAACTGTGTGCATGCAGGCACACACACATAAAACAGACACCTAGGGCAAACACATACCTGCACACATTACATCCACATTGGTCCATAGCAGTGCTCTTGACCCTCACACACACACTCACACACACATGTCGATTGTATGGCTCAATGTAGGCTTCTGGCAAACCAACAACACACCCTGTGCATATGATGAAACCTGTGCCACCTCCTGTCATCTGTAACATTGATGCAGGAACAGGCTAACATGGTGCTGATGCACAGGGTGACTTTATTACAGTATAGCAATGTTTTAATGTGTAGCATGTTGTCAGCAGTAAAGTGTAATGATATCCTTGAAGGTGTAGCTGAGCAGGCATGATGCATTAAAGCTATAATTATCAATGTAGTATTGTTTACAGCAGTGTTTATTCCAATTGTGTATTGTCTGCCCATGTGCCACTTGGCTGATGTGTGTGGTTTTGTCAGCATGTGTTATAGAGTAGACAGTAAGTGTGGGATGTTTGCAGCACAGATTTGCAGGTGTACATTTGTGAACATGGTTGAGGTGCACTGTCTGCATGTACTTGCATATTGGACACATGGGCAGGGTGACATGCCCTGTATTAGTCAGTGTTAACACTCCATAGTTTCTATTGGTGGCCAGTATGCATTGTACTACACAAATTTTGGAACTTGAGTACACGTGTGTGTATGGCACAGTTTGATACTGTGCTGTGGGTGATACTGTTGTTACTATCTGTCATTGATTTGCATTCTGGTAGTATACATAACCTCAACAGCCTGCCCATAAACAATTGTTAGATGATGGCTTGACAACTGACACACAGATGTAGGACACACAGTAACATTTGCAGCCTTCAAGTACTATTCTATGCCAGTAACAAGTGGTATTCACCTGCACTCAGTCCTGGGACCACTCCTGTTTGGCATATAGCTTTCTTAAGTACAAGCAAACACAGTAGGGATATGTCTGGCCATGTTTGGCAATGAATACTGTGGGCTATAATGCATTCTCCAGATGGCACACACATCCTCCAAAAGGGTATCATACAGACAGATACCTGGTGTCAAACCTATGCTGTAAAGCTATAAGCCAAATAAAGCATAGTCATCTACTTTTACAAAACATAGTATTCCCAGAGTTCCACATAGGTAGTAGCCCCCAAAATGTGGAACAGGTACTGATGTATACATAGAGCCATGTGTTAAGTCATCTTGCCTTTGATAATCACATTTCCAAAGGGTTTTGGAAATCCCTCTGTGGATCACATAAGCAATAAGGGGTCTGCATGCATATCCACAAAGGTTCTTGCACACCTATAATAAATAGCCATCTTTGACAGACTTTGCTGCTTTTGAACAGGTTTCAAATATACCTCAGGCATAAACCCTCACTCACACTATTCAATAGAAACCGTAATGAGTGTATGTGAAACGGATGATGTAGGCCAGGGATCGCTGCAGTGGCTAGGCTTGTCACAAGCATACAGATGTGACCTAAGGTCTGGAAAGTGGCAGCACACTCTGGCAAAGATGACAGATGTGTTCATGGAGAAAGCAGGGTTCTCACCTATGAAATAATTGAGGTCACATGTATGTATATGTATTTGCCACACAGCTACCTGACGTGTAATGCATATACTGTTGTCACTGTAACATGTCATACAGTAGTAAAAGCAAAACCCATGACAAATTGATTAACAGTGTCACACACATAGAGCATACACAAACCAAGTGCAGGATTCAAACCCCTACCTAATTACTTTATGATATTACAGCAGTACACATTTACACAACGTGCTATACACATTACTAGAATTTTTCTTTTCCACAGGTATATTTGTAGGATGGTGACATCATCAGACTTGACAAAGATGAGTATACCACTTTTAAGGTGTTTCAGTAAACTTCAAAAAGGTTGCTTTTCTCTAAGGAGACACATACACTCTCATACAGTTGGCGAGTGCAGGATTCAAACCCCTGCCTAAATACTTTATGATACTAGAGCAGTATGCATTTATATGACATGCTGTACACGTTACTGAGAGCTCTCCTTTCCACAGGTATATTTGTAGGATAGTGACATCATCAGACTTGACAAAGATGAGTATACCACTTTTAAGGTGTTTCAGTAGTCTTCAAAAAGGCTGCTCTTCTCTAAGGAGACACACACACCCTCATACAGTCGGCAAGTGCAGGATTCAAACCCCTTCCTAACTGTTTTATGATACTACAGCAGTATACATTTACATGACATGCTATACACATTACTGGGAGCTCGCTTTTCCACAGGTATATTTGTAGGATGGTGTCATCATTAGACTTGATAAAGTGGGTTACATTAGGTGACATTAGGTGGGCTACATAGAAGGAATTTCTAAACACTTTGGCAATGTGATCATCAAAGGAGAGTTTACTATCTACCTGGGTCCCTAGGTCCATAATTACATTCTCCGTACATACTGGATTACCACCTATGTGGTAATTTGTGGGCACTTTGTTTTATCCAAAGGGGATGACTATGCATTTTTTGGCATTCTGCTTGAGGGCATTGTTTTGACACCAGGTATCTGTCTCTGTAAGACCCTTCTGGAGGATGTCTGTGTCAGCCGTAGAGTCGATTATGGACCACAGTTAGCAGTCATCTGCAAACTTGGTCAGCCATACTCCGCCCATGCTTGCCTGTACCTCTGAGCAGTATCTACTGAACAGGTGGGGTCCCAGGACCAAGACCTGTGGGATGCCACTTGTGACTGGTTTAGAGTCGGACATGGTACCTGCAACTCTGACCATGTGTGTTTGATCTGTGAGCCAGTTGGCCACCCGTCCTGTGACATAGGGGTTAATGTTCAAGCTGGTAAGCTTGTCCATGATGCCAGAGTGGGGAATGGTGTCAAAGGCCTTAGTGAGGTCCAAGTGGGCTGTGTGGACTACTTTCACCTCCATCTATGTCCTTGGTAACTGTTTCAAAGAAGTCAACCAGGTTTAAGTGGCAGGATCTGCCTTTAACAAAGCCAAATTGGGTAGAGTCCAGTGTCTGGAGGTTCCCAATGTCTCTGTTTATGGTTTCCATGATAATTTGCTTCATAGCTTTGCAGACCAGGTTGAGTAGGCCTATAGGACAATAGTTTCCAGGTTCTGTTGTGGCACCACCTTTGTGGAGCTGGATGACTGTTGCTGTATGCCATTCTTTGGGTACATAGCCTGTAGTAAGGATTAGTCTGGACAGTGAATGTAGGTGAGGGTGTAGTTCCTTTTGGGGCTGGTGTAAGATGCAGCCTGGGACACCATCCAGTCCCATTGATGCTTTGTTATTAGCTTTGGAGAGGGCTGTTTTTACCTGCATGTCCATGAAGTCTGGGGCTCTGCATTCTTCTGGGATGGACACAGGCCCTTTTGGGGGTGAGGGGGGTGAAGTTTGCACTGAGCTTGTCCGCCAGGATGTGGAAAATGTCAGTTGGTTCAGTGTATTTTTTGACATTTTGCAGTAGCTAACAGCATATTTGAGAGTTGCCACCTAAATGTTTGGTATAGCTAACGAAGGCTTTGTGGTTGTTATTCTTAGATTCCTTGGCATTTTGTCTTTAGAAACTGGCCTTGGATTATTTTATGAGCGATCATTGTTTCTTCCTAATAATGATCAGTGATGCCTTTCCTTTTGTGAAGTTTGCTCTATCATGTGTTAGTTTCCTCCTTCTGTTGTATAGCTTATTTATGGGCAATGACCACCAGACTGGTTTCTTCTTTTTGGAGGAGTGTGTCTTGGTTTTATTTGGGATGTCTCGATCCATGCATCCTTGTAGATGCTCATAAAATGCACTTGTAAATGATTCTGCAGATTGTATAGCATTATCCTATAACAAGGGGGCTTTGGAACTTTCCACTTTGGTCTTGAGAAGTGTGCAGTTTGCTTTTGAAAATTTCTTCACAGTGGTTTCCTTGACTGGGGGGGGATGTGGATGTGCAGTGTGATTACTTTATGGTCTGATATTACCAGCGAGGGGTTTATCTCTGTGTGGAACACTGGTACCCTATGTTAGTGATGATCAGGTCCAGTATGTTGTCATGGTGACCAGCTGTTCCAGGGTGTTTGAGTTTTTAAACTCTAGGAAGCATTGGGCAAAGGACGTTGTACACAAGTAATTCTCCCAGTCAATGTTTGGGTAGTTGCAATCTCCTCATATAATGGTGTTTGGTAGGACCTTTATATTTTCCAGTGTTCTCAGGAATACTGAGTGAGGTTCCTGAGACAAGGTAGGTGATCTGTAACAGGCTACAATCTGATAAGCAGCTTTGCCCAATGTTAGCTGCACTTGCAATGTCTCCAAGGCCTCATGCTGTGCCACTAACCTGAAGGTGTGGGTATCCATAAGGTAAATGGATACACCCCTTCCTTTTGTATTTCTCTTTGGTTTTGGGGCTGAAGATCAGAGGGATTGTGAGTGTTTTACGTGGAACATGTCCAACAGCTCTGTGTTTGACATAGCTTTTTATGTTAGGCAGAGATCACCTCTGAGTAGACAATATGAGAGAGAGTACAGCTGGAGCATTTTGACGGTCTGTGTATGGCATGTATTTCAGGCCACTAATCCTCTTTGTGAGGTATTTCTGCAGGCTGTCCAGTTGTTGTAGATGTCTTGTGATGTACATAGCAAAAGGGGCATTGTACTCTATTATGGATCTAGTGAGTGATGAGTAGAGGGGAACAATGTCCTCTTCTATTCTGCATGAGACACCTTTTGTGATGAGGTGTGCCACGTAGAAGGATTTCCTGACTACTGTGGGGATGTGATTATCACAGGTGTGTCCACTGTCCTCCTGTGACCCAAAGTCTCTTATCACACTTTCAGTGTTAAGTATACTACCACCTATGTTGTAGTTCATGGCTACAGAGTTTTTACCAAAGGGAATGACAATGCACTTTTTGGCATTGAGCTTGAGGCCATGGCTTTGACACCAGGCATCTGTCTCAGTGAGGCCCTTTTGTAGGATGTCCACATCTTTAGTAGTTTCAATTATGTCTCCTAGTTTGCAGTCATCTGGAAACTTCATTAGCCAGAGACCTTCCATGTTAATGTTTACTTCAGGGAAGTAGATACCAAACAGGACAGGACCCAGGACTGAACCCTGTTGTACTGAACTCGTCACTGGTCCAAAGTCGTACTTGGAGTCTGCTACTTTCACACTGTGTGTTCTGTGAGTGTGCCAGTTGGCAACCCATCTTGTGACATAGCGATTTATACCTAGTTTAGTAGGTTTATCTATAATTCCAAAGTGGGGGATGGTGTTGAAAGCCGTGGCAAGATCTACATAGGCTGTGTGACTCACCTTACCCTTGTCTACGGTTCTGGTGACTGCTTCAATGACGCCTATCAGGTTTAGGAGACATGATCTGCCTTTTACAAACCCAACATGGTTGTGGTCCAGAGTTTGGAGATTACCAATGTCTTTTTTTATAAGTTATATGATGATACATTCCATGGCCTTGTAGACCAGGCTCATTAGGCTAATGGGGCGCTAGTTCCTGGGGTCTGTGGTGGCTCCCCCCCTTGTGTAGTGGGATAACAGTCACTGTGCACCATTCAGCAGGCACAAAGCCTGAGGTGAGGCTATGACTGAACATGGTATATAGGTGTGGTGCCTGTTTGTTCTGTAGTTTGTGTAGAACACAGCCTGGGATATTATCTGGTCCCATGGATGCTGTGTTCCTGGCTTTGGAGAGTGTTTTTTACCTGTGCAGCCATGATGACAGCAACTTTGCAGTCTTCCATTATAGAGATGTGCTCTTTCATGCATGAGAGGGGGTTAAAGTTAGCACTGATCCTATCTGCCAGGATGTTGGCAATATCAGTTGGGTCTGTATATTTAGTGCCATTGTGCTGTAACTCAGAGCAGATCTGAGTGTTGCCATTGAGATTCTTGACATAGCTATAGAATGCTTTGTGGTTGTCTTTAGAATCAGTGTTGATTTTGTTTTCATAACTAGCTTTGGAGTATTTTATCAGGGATCACAGCTTCTTACTGATGTTGACCATGGAGCTCCTCCACTCATGGGATTTTACCCTCTTTTGCAACAGTTTCTTCCTTCTGTTGTGCAGTTTGTTTATGACAGGGGAACACCATATTGGCTTCCTTTTCTTGAAGGATAGCATATTGGTTCTGTTCGGGATAGCACGATGCATGCAGTCATGTAAGTGCTTATAAAGTGCAATTGTGAAGGATTCAGTAGTCGTAACTGTATTGCCCATCTGCATGAGTGTCCTGCAGTTCAGCACTTCTGTCTTAAGAAGCATGAAGTTGGCTTTGGAGACATTTTTTAACATGGTTTCCTTAATGGGGGTGTGGGTCCAGAATGTGGATATGTAGGGTAATTAGCTTATGGTCAGATGGGACCAATGAGGCGCTGACTTCAGGTGTGGAACACCAGTCACGCAGGACAAACCAAACCCCGTAACCAACACAAATAACCACAAAGTGAGCTAAATGCTACTCATTGCCAGAAGTCTCAGCCTCCAGATGCACACACTCGAGGCACATCTCAGTATGGAGAATATTGATATCTGTGCAGTAACAGAAACCTAGTTCAAGGCTCCAGACAGCACGCCAGCACTACCAGGATACTACTCATCCCATACCTTCCAACATCAGAACCTGAATTATAGCACATAGGGTGAGGATGTATCACTCTGATGATGCCTGACTTCTTTTCAGGTGAAAGCGCTTAGTGGTTTACGCTGTTAATGTATTTTACTATATTTTATTTTTTCATCTGAATTAAACGCTTTTAAACTTGTTCATATTTGCGCTGGAGTTTTTTCAACTGGCCATTACTTGGAGCTGCATTGGAACACTTATGTGGATGTATCCATATTCATCAAGGATACCTACACCTCTCTCTACATGCTCTCTACAGGATATGTACCCATAGAATGTTGCACAGCAACATTCTTCACAGTCCACAGGGGTGGGGCCACAAAAACCCCTTGGCATTCATGCTCTATGAGCCTGATGAGTGTGTTCTGCAAGGCAATGGAGCCAATCATCATGGAAGTCAACAATACAGAGATTGGGAACCTTCACACAGTTGAGCATACCCAGTTTGGCTTCGTCAAATGCAGACCACGCCTCCTGAACTGGGAGGGTTTCTTTGACAGTTACCCAGGTTACAGATGGTTGAAATGAGCTCAACACAGCCTACCTATACCTCGCTAAGGCCTTTGACACCATTCCCCAGTCAGGTATCATAGATGAACTCACCAACCTGGCCATGAATCCATACATCACAAGATAGATTGCAAACTGGCTCACAGATAGATCCCACACATTAAGAGTTGCTGGCTACATGTCAGACTCTACACCAGTAACAACTGGTGTCCCCCAGGGTTCAGTCCTGGAGTCCCTCCTGTTTGGTATAGACTTCTCAAATGTACATGCCAACACAGGAGGGTTGTGGTTGACTAGGTTTGCTGGGAACTGTAAAGTGTTTGCCATAATAGATTCCCCAGAAGACAGACATATTCTCCAGAAGGGACTCTATGAGACAGATGTGTGGTGTCAGAATCATGGCCTCAAGCTCACTGTGGAGGAATGCATAGTGATCCTCTTTGTTGAAAACAAAATAACCACAAACTACCACATAGGTGTTACCCCCTTAAAAATGACAAGGTGATAAGGGATCTGGGGACACAAGTAGATAGTCATCTTTCCTTTGACAACCATGCTGCCAAAGTGATTGGGAGATCCTATGTGGCCCACCTAATCAACGAAGGGTTTGCATCAGGATCCAAAGAGGTAGTGTTGGCACTCTACTCTTACGTCATCAGACCCATCATTGAGTACAGTGCACCATTTTGGATGTACTTGACTTAGCATATCCAACAGCTGTAGAGACCACATAGGTACCTCTCCAAGAGGATTACTGGCCTCAATCAGTTGTGTTATGCAACACAACTGGTAAAAGTAAATCTGTTCTTCGTTGCGTACCACCTACTCAGAGGCACACTCTGCCTAACATACAGAGCCATGTCCAACACATAATTGTTGGACATGCTCCATGTACAGATAACAACATTGAGTCACCCTGCACATTCCAGGGATATGAACCTCATCACAATGATGAATACAACTGCCCATCCATCTTTGGCTTATTATACTGTGTTCCCCCTACATTTATATATAGGTACATCCCAGACACTTGCCTTACAGTGGAACAGAGTCCCAATGTACATCAGACAGAACCCCTCGCTGACACTCTTCAATTGGAACCTTGATGAGTGGATGGGAAGCAGACAATTCATGCCAGGAATCACATCAGCAGCCCCACTAGAAAGGGGCTTAGGGTACTAACTATTAGAACTAGGCCTTGGGAGACTATCCAATGGTGTGGTGAAAGCTGCACAACTTGCATAGGCTGATATATGCCTTCGTGGAGATAGTCTACTACATACCTATGAACCTATGTGACAGGTACATGTCTACAGATAGTAGATGTGTACTTCATTGTACAGTCATGTTGTACAGCAGGCACATGGACCACATACACTGTAATGCTTACAGATACTGGTGGCTGTTATGTACATTGGGAGAGATGTGCACCTCATGTCTTTCGTGCCATTGGGATGTGTGCTGGGTAGGACAGTCCTGGATGGCTCCCTGTCATGGTCACCCTCTTTCACACATCTCTGCCCATCCATTTTTGGCTTATTATACTGTGTTCCCCCTACATTTATATATAGGTACATAGGTAGGTAATAGGCTATCTGCCTGAAGGCATATATTAGCATGGCCAGAGTATGCAGCTATCACCACCCATGAAGTTAGTTCCCTAGGCCTCTGTGTAGTAGAGCTGATGAAGTGATCCATGGTGTGACAGTTCAGTTTCACATACACTCATCAAAGCTCCTCTGGAAGAGTGTCAGTGAGGGACTCAGCTTAATGTAGGTTGGGATGGAGCCTGTTCCAAAGAAAGGGAAGTCTATGAGTTAGTAATGCATCCCTCCAACATGTTCTATTTAATGTTGTGATGATGATATCCCTAGAGCATGTGGTACAGTGAGCTTGGGTTTACTTCAGCTAGCGCATGTACATCAGTTCTGCATTGGACATGGACCTGTCTGTTGGGCAGAGATCTCCTGAGTAGACAGTATGCAACAGAGTACAGATTGAGTTAAATTCAGTCTTGTTGCATGGGACAACTGTTTGAGGCCAGTAATCCTCTTGTTGAGGTACTTTAGTGGTCTTTCCAGCTGCTGAAGGTGCCTAGTCAGATTCATCGCAAGTGTGTTGTGGTACACTCTGATGGGTCTGATGACTGATGAGTAGAGGGAACCTCCTTTGATCTACATGCAAAGACCTTGGCAGTTTGTGGGAACACATAGCATGATTTTCTAACCACTCTGTGAATGTGTTTCTGGAAGTGGAGATGACTATCCACATGTGTCCATAGATCCATTATTATCACCTCCGTATTTAGGGTGTTGGCCCCTATGTTGTATTTGTATGACTGTAGCTCGAGGCTATAATTTTGACACCACATCTGTCTGACTGAGACCCTTTTTAAGGATGTCTCTGTTGTCCCAAACATTGATTATGACAACTTTTTTGCAGTTATCCACAAACATTGCTAAACATAGCCCTCGTGTGTTTGACTGTATTTCTGAAAAGTATACACCAGACAGGAAGGGTCCCAGGACTGAGCCATGGGGTACAGCAGTTGTTACCAGCTTGAACAGGAGACCACAATTCTTACCTTGTGGGATCTATATGTGCCCCAGTTGGCAATCCATCAGATGACATACATATTTATGCACAGGTTGTTGATTTTGTGGATATGACATGTGTCTGGGATGTTGGAAAAGGGCTTTTCAAGGTCTATGTGGGACGTGTGTAGCTCATTTAATTGATGTATGTCCTGGGTGACTGCCTTGAAAACAGTCTAGCAGGTTTGGGAACCATGATCTGCCCCTGACCAAACCAAAATGGGTAGGGTTGGGTATTTGTAAGCTCCCAATAGCTCTGTTTATGAGTTCCATCATGATGGACTCCATGGCCTTGCAGATCAGGCTTAATAGGCTTATAAGAAAATAGTTTCCATGGTCTGTTGTGCAGCAACACTTGTGGAGTGTGCCAAATGTTGCTGTAGCCCATTCAGCAGTTTGATATCCTGTACAGAGGGTGAGTCTCAACAGACTGTTCAGGTGCAGGGTCTGTTTGTTTTGGAGTTCACATATGACACAGCTAGGGAAACCAAGTCATCCCATAGACGCCGTGTTTTTAGGTTTGGAAAGAGCTGGTTAACCATTGTATATGTGATTTCTGGGTTTTCACAATCTCCAGGTATGATAATGAGCCTGTTTGTCAGTGAGAGGGGGGTAAATATGTATGAACCTGTCTGACAAGATGTTGGCAATGTCAGTCATGTACATGTATTCATTTACAGTTTGCACTGACTCAGAACATATATGAATTTACATTGATATTTATGACATAGCGAAAGAAAGCTTCATGGTTCTCTATGGACTCTTTGACAATATTTTTGCCAGAACATAGATTGGATAATGTTAGGAGTGCTCATTGTTTATTGATGATACTGATCCATGCAATTGTGTTTAAATATAATAAATAGTGGTAAAATGTGCTTAGCACTGCTTTATATTGCTTAAAATAGGGCAATCATGCCTCAGGTGGTGCTGTAGGGCTTCCTACGTTGGATGCACATAGTACACTCCCTATACATGTTTGAAAACAGGTAGTGTCAAGTTAGGCATCCCTTTTATTGTATGTGTGAGTCAGAGAGAGGTGTCATTTCCAGGGTTCCTACTGAGTGTATGTGCTATGTGTTGCCTTTTTGCAAAGGCCAAGGCATACTGGGCACACCTCCTTCTGCCTACTGGGGCAGGCTCAGGTTGTTCCTCCTCTGAGTCACGCTGTGCCTGTGCAAGCCTTGGCAATGGTGGGGGGCTGTTTGGCCCTGCCCCATGCTGTTCTTGCTGCAGCTGTTTTCGCAGGATCATATTGTGTACCATGGCACATACCATGACAATTTGGGTACATGTAGTTGGTGAGTACTGCAAGGCTCCACCAGATGTGTCCAGGCACCAGAACCATGACTTAAGCATCCCAAAGACATGCTCAATAATGTTTCTTGTTTGTGCGTGTGCCTCATTATGGAGTTCTCGTTTGGGTGTGTGTGCATTTCTGATGGGTGCCATCAGCCACGGCTCCAGTGCGTATCCAGCATCCCCCACTAAATGACCGTCAGGGATGTCCCCATTGGCAAATCTCTGGTACAGCTGCGTCAGATGCCAGATGTAGGAATTGTGATAGCTTCGAGGGCAGCCAGCACACACATTCATTATTATGCCCTGGGCATCGCACACAACCTGGCAGTTCATGGAGGGGAAGCCCTTGCAGTTGATGTAGACCCTACGCCGCTCACCGGGTGGTGCTTTGATGTGTATGTGCGTGCAGTCTATTGCACCCACTACCTCAAGGGTATTCTGCTATTTGATGGAAAAGACGCATATTGCTGGCCAATGCTTCACGGGAATTGGGGAAATATATGTGGTCACCGACATGTGCTGACATGGCATCCAGGAACTGGTGCAGTACCCTGGATGCTGATGCTTGTGAAACCCCCATCATATCATCAGTTGGTCTCTGGAAGGTACCTGTAGCTAGTATTCATAGGCCAACACATACCTTGGTATCCACTGGGATGGGTTCCTCTCTGTTGCTTCTGTGTGTGAGGCATGGCTGGCACAGCTCAACAATTTGCTGCAGGATTTCTCTTTCCACTCTATAGCGCTCCACTATCTCCAGCTCATGTAGCCCCTGGTAGGTTACCCTAGGTTTGTACACTCTTCTCTGTCTCCTCACTGTGGGTTGCTCAGCAGCATTCACAGTTCAAAGCTCCAGAGAGCACCCCAGCACTACCAGGTTATACCTCATACCATGCCTTTCGGCCCCAAAACTTGGACCGTACCACAAAAGGAGGGGGAGTATCAATATTCGTCAAAGATACCCACACCTCCAGGTTGGTGGCACAGCACGAAGCATCAGAGACAATCCATGTGCAACTAACAGTGGGTAAAACTGCCTTCCAGTTTATAGCCTGCTACAGACCACCCTCTCAAACCCAGGAACCCCACTCGGCCTTCCTGAGAACACTGGAAAATATGAAGGTCTCTCCAAACACCATTATATTGGGCGACTTCAACTACCCAAACATAGACTGGGAGCATTACTCTAGCTCCAACACCCTAGCCCAAAGGTTCCTAGAATTTATAAACTCAAACGCTATGGAACAACTTATTACCACTCCCACAAGAGGGGAAAACATACTGGACCTGATCATCACCAACATGGGGACTCTATGCTCCAGACCAGAAGTGTATCCCTCACTGGTAAGATCAGACCATAAACTAATCTCACTTGATATTCACATCCCGACTCCACCCCTTCCCTGAAAACCACAGTGAAAAACTTCTCTAAAGCAAATTTCACACTCCTCAAAACCGAGGTGGAATCCTTCAAAGCCCCCGGGCCTGTGGAAAATATGGCCCAGACCGCAGAATCCTTTATAAACGCATTCTATGAACACCTTCAGGAATGCATGGATCATGCAATCCCAAATAAAACCAAGACCCAATCCTCCAAAGGCAGGCGTCCTGTCTGGTGGACCCCAGCCATAAACAAACTATACAATAGAAGGAGGAAGCTACTACATGATAGAGCAAAATCCCAAAAAGGAAAGGCATCTCTGATCAGTATTAGAAAAAACTATGGGCACTCATAAAATCGTCTAAGGCCAGCTTCGAGAGAAAAATTGCACAGGACACTAAGGATAATCACAAGGCTTTCTTTAGTTATGTTAGGAACCTGGGTGGGAATTCCCAGATATGCTCAGAATTAGTCCAAAATGACAAAAAATACACCGAACCCACAGACATTGCCAACATCCTAGCTGACAGGTTCAGCACAAACTCCCCTCCCACCAAAAGGGCAAATATTTATCCCAGCAGAGTGCTGCCCCCCCGACATCTCAGATGCTCAGGTAAGAGCTGCCCTCTCTAAAGCAAAAAACACAGCATCAATGGGACCAGACGGTGTCCCGGGCTGCGTCCTACATGAACTCCAAGAAGAGCTAAACCCAAACATAAAACTACTGTTCAATCTTAGCCTTACTACAGGATATGTACCCAAAGAGTGGCGTACAGCAACAGTGGTCCCTCTCCACAAAGCTGGTGCCTCAACGGATCCTGGAAACTATCGCCCCATAAGCCTGACTAACTTAGTCTGCAAATCTATGGAAAGGATCATCATGGACCTCATAAATAAAGATATTGGGGACCTACAGACACTGGATCCTACCCAGTTTGGCTTTGTTAAGGGCAGATCCTGCCTCTTAAACCTGGTTGATTTCTTTGAAACAGTCACCAAGGCCATTGACGAGGGGAAGGTGGTCCACACAGCCTACCTGGACATCGCAAAAGCCTTCGATACAATACCCCACTCGGGCATTATAGATAAGCTCACCAGCTTAAATATAAACCCCTATGTCACTAGATGGATTGCAAACTGGCTCAAGGACAGAACCCACATGGTTAGAATTGCTGGAGCCATGTCAGACTCCAAACCAGTTACAAGTGGCGTCCCACAAGGCTCAGTCCTGGGACATCTCTTGTTCGGTATATATTTCTCGGAGGTACAGAACAACACAGAAGGACTGTGGCTGACTAAGTTCGCAGATGACTGCAAACTGGGCACCATAATCGACTCTCCAGCCGACACAAGCATCCTCCAAAAGGGCCTCATAGAAACAGACAACTGGTGCCAGAGCCATGGCCTCAAGCTAAACACCAAAAAGTGTATAGTCATCCCCTTTGGCAAAAACAAAGTGCCCACAAATTACCACATAGGCGGTAATCCATTAAGTACAGAAGAAGTAATTAGGGACCTGGGGACCCAACCTGACAACCACGTGGCCAAAGTGGTTAGAAAAACATTTTATATAGCCCACCTAATCATGAAGGGATTCACATCTAGATCAGGGGAGGTCATTGTGCCTCTTTACTCATCCCTCATCAGGCCCATAATTGAGTACAATGCTCCTTTCGGGATGTACCTTACCAGACACCTGCAGCAACTGGAAAGACCCCAAAAGTACCTCACCAAGAGGATCATAGGGCTCAAACAGATGCCATATGCTGCCCAGTTAAAGAAACTCCAGCTCTACTCAGTGGCATACCACCTGCTCAGAGGCGATCTGTGCCTGACATATAAAGCCATGTCCAACCCGGAATTAATGGACATACTGCACCTCAGAAAATCCAAATCCCATCGAGCTATGCACTCAAGAGACTTGAACCTCAGCACTGAAATAAATAGGACATGCTGGAGGGACAGATTCATAACCCAGAGGCTCCCTTCACTCTGGAATAAAATCCCAGTCCAGGTTAGGCAGAGTCCCTCATTGACTCTCTTCAAGAGGAATCTTGATGAGTGGATGGGAGATCGTAGGTTTACCCTGGGTATCACTTCTGTGTCACTGTTAGACAGAGGCACAGTATACTAACCTCGAAAAAGGGCATAGCAAAATTAATTTAAAATGGGTGGTGAAAGCCAAACACACTCTGGCTAGGCTTATAAATGCCCTAGGGAAGATAGCCTAGTATGAACCTATGAACCTATGAACCTATGAACATCACCACCCTCAGCATCTTGCACATGTTGGTTTATGATAGCAATAGCAGCCCCTAACATTTTGTCTGACTTAAGCTTTTTAAGTTTTCACTCTTTGTATACTGCAGTGTTGCAGAGTTCTTGGGAAAAAACAGGGTAGACTGCTGTTTGCAGAGTTTAAAGTGCTGGGCTGGGCTGGGCTAGTCTACTGTTTGTGTAATTGGCTGATTCTGATATATTTCACCTGGCAGCTCTGCTAGTTTTCCTTGGTTAACTTCCTACTACTTCTTTTCCTTTCTTTTCCATTTCTGTTTCCACAAGGGGCAGCGCCGCACAAACAAGCTCACACGCACGCACACGGTGTAAGCACGTTTGCAAGAAATTTCAGATATATCCACGGCGTACACCTTTGGTTTCTGGTTTTCAGCTAGGACAACTGTAGACACGCCTCTTGCAATCCTGAGCAACTCAGGGCAAACTCAAGCCACTGTGCTCCAATAAGCTTACAGTCTTTCAGTCATACCCCCCATGATGTCACCTATCTTCTACTCCCCTACTCCTGCACTTACACTCTAGGGACATGGCTCACATGCCAGGGAAAATTGGGATTCACTATCCTTATCCTCATTTGCATAGGATTGCCTACTAATGCTTGGCTACATCTCTCACACTGAGCTTCTCCCCCTTAGCAACCACTACTCAGTGGCCATGTTGATTTCAGCATGCCATTCACCTGCATGGCAGAACAAGATTTTTAGTGAAAATGCCCATTTTTGGCTATTTTTCAATTTTTTCATTTTATTTAAAGCGCCGCATGTTTGTACGGTGCTGCGCTATGCTTAAACATCAGAGATCAGGGAAAAAATGGATTTTAAGGATTTACAACATTTGCAAATGCCAATGGCCTTATATTTGGCCATTGGCATGCTTCCTCAACTAAATGCATCCTTTATTTGGAGCTGTCATAACTCCATTTAGCTATTTGCGGAATGGTACTCCATTACCAATGGAGTACATTTCTACAAATAATACTACTCTTACACGGACAGGTTAGTATTTCCTGGATCACAAATTTACCTCATTTGCATAGTTTTCAGCAGCAAATGAGTTAATTTGCATAGCATAACACTGTCCGTGCAAGAGTAGCTTTAGAAGCTCTCATGCACGCCCCTGCTGGCTGTTGCTGGATTGCTCGGCAGACATATTGGCTGTCTGCCATCTTACACTAATCTTAGACTCCATGCAAGCCTTTGTAAATCTGGCCCATTGTCTTCTAGGGACATGCAAACCAGACACAAAACTCCTAAGGATACATTGTTTAACAGAAAAAAAGCTGTATAATATTCAATATTCTTTTTCATCTACTTGCTTTCTGGTAAAATGTGTTACTGGATAAAGCCAGGGACCTTGACCCAGTCATTCCCCCATGCAAGCATGAGAAAAAGTACACTAATTTTTATCATGCTCTCTTAACAAGACCCTTAATCTCTCTCTTTTTTTACATTGCAGTGCCTACATTTCATAAAAGTGAACAAGGAAAAAGAGAGAGGAAGGGAGAAAAAGAAAAAAAAGTACCTGTTTATATTAGTATCCCCATTACATTTAAAATAACTTAAAAAAACTTTACATCATAGCTTACAAAGAAAGTCATGCACCACTAAAGTGTACTATTAAGAAGAAAAAATGTTTACTTACAGTTAACTTTCTCCCTCCACTTCCCCTCTCCCAAGTATTTTTCTGAAGATTAATGACATGAAGTAGGGCATAAACTTTAGAGTCCCCTACAAGTTTAGCAAGTCTATTAAAATCCAATATTTCCAAATCCTCTTGTTCTGCCATGTTTCACAAGTATAATTATTGCTTTGTAATCCAACATTTGTCAGTTTTAAAGTTACTGATTTTATTCTCCAAACATTAATAACATGAAGCAGGGCATATACTTTAAAGTCCTCTACAAGTTTAACAAAGTCCAAGGAAGTCCAATGTTTTCAGATTTTCCTGTTCTGTCATGTTTCACAAATATAATTATTACTTTATCACTCCACATTTGTCAATTTCCAAGTTACTAGCATTATTCGTGTTCATCACTATCTCCCAAATTCTGCATTGTTTCATTTCCAACGTAGTCTCGATTCTTCTAGTTGAATCTTGCGTTTTCTTCCTTCTCTCATGTATTTTCTGTTGAAACAGTGGAAATGATTTAACACGCTCAGTCTCTCTGTAGTCCTTATCACCAGAAGGACAGGAAACATAACCTCGTTCTGTTTCACAGCTCAACGTTTGTTGGACAAATTTCCGTATTTCCTCCTTAGCATGTACTTCATCAAAAAATGATTTTTTTCCCTCCAGGGAAAAATATTTTGAAGATGGCTGGGTACAGCAGTTTTAATATCATGCCTGCTTCTCAATATTCCCTAAATAATGGAATAAATGTACTCCTCTTCTGTCTGGTGTATAATGAGTAGTTATTCTCCACAAATACTCTGCTGTCTCCCATGTTTAGTACTTTGTTGGACAAATTTCCGTATTTCCTCTTTAGCATGTACTTCATCAAAAAATGATTTTTTTCCCTCCAGGGAATAATATTTTGAAGATGGCTGGGTAGAGCAATTTATGCCTGCTTCTCAATATTCCCTAAATAATGCAATAAATTTACTCCTCTTCTGTCTGGTGTATAATGTGTAGTTATTCTCCGCAAATACTCTGCTGTCTCCCACGTTTAGTACTTTGTCCTTCTGCCACAGTTTTGCCAGAATCAACTCCTTCTGCAGATAAGACTGCATCTTTACTATTAAAGGTTTAGGTTGTTTTCTATTAACCAGATCTGGAGAATACACATGATGTGCCCTTTCAATTAACAATTGCTGTTGTGGAATACCAGTCCAGTTGCTTATTTGTGCTTTCATAAAATTAGTACAGTCTGTTCCTTCTGGCTTCTCTGGTGCAGCAGAAAATCTCAGGTTTCCCTGCATGCTCTGTCCTAATTCTATTATTTTTTTTGAAACATAACTTCTTGTGCAGTTTCATATTCAGACAGACTTTTCTGCATTTCAACTTCTTGAATTTTGCAGTTCTGTCACCTTATCTGAATATCTGTTTAAAGCCTCTTCCATTTTTCCAGCTTTTTATTGTTTGTGTTGGTATACTCCATCAGTATTTTGTTTATTTTAACCAGATATGTGTGCAGCTGCTTTATACTTTCCTCTAGGTTACTGGAAGTCATGTCTGGAACTTGCACTGCTTCTTGCTGAACAACGGCAGTATTTCTCCCAGTCTGTGTTTTTTCCTTGCTTTTTGTAGCTGATTTTCGTCCAGGTACTTTATATTTTTTTCCTGGTATCCAGACAGTGCACTTACTAGTCACTTACTGAAATTTACCCAGAAATCTAGGTCCACTGGCTTTCTCTGCTAAGTTTCTGTTTTCAGACTGGGAGAGCCAGAATTAAGCTGTTACTCAATGTGCAGCCATCTTGGAAGTCCCAAAAAATGCATATTAATGCAAAAGTCGTTCTATTACATTTTTAAGTGAATTCAGGTAATTAATTGTGCCTAATTTTATCCCCTCCCATTATTTTTGGCTTTGTCAAGAATTATTGACCAAGACATTCAGATTTAAATTATTTCGATTGGAGTTATTTCAGCAAACCAGAAATAGAATACTAAGCAGTTAATGTTTTTGCATTTGCAGGATACAGTTTTTGTCTTTCAGTGCTGTTTTCCTTGGAGGGGGCTAGAAAACTATTTGCAGACATAGTAGCTCAACAGGTAGCACACTTTCCTTTCGTACAGAAGGCTGTGTGTTCTCTTCATATAAGAGGTACTTAGATTGAATTTTGTAATATTGACACTACAGTGCAGCATAAGGATGATGCTGCAGTCCTGGGTGTGCTATCCTTTGGATTATATGTTAAAATCACCCTATCTGTCTGAGATGGTGGTAAATCATGTGGATGTAAAAGATCCCATAGCACTTATCAAAATGAGGAGAAATTCCCCAATGTCCTGGCCAAATTTCCCTTAGTCAGTGTGAATACCACCTTTGGGTTTACCCTGGTAGGAGACCATTGGCCTAGTGGGACTAACCTGATAAACAAAAAGTATGTGAAAATTAATTATAGTTGTCACTATATATAAATTATTTCATTTTCTTTGTACTCTTTTTTAATACAGCAGAATCATTAATTGGTTATGGTTAATATAACTTAATGGACCTGCTGCTGTAAAGTGACCTTGGAGGTTTTTGTTTCCTAGAATCCTCTTAAAACCACCTCTATATGAGTCTTGCTAGACATGAGGAATCCTTTCTTAACGTCCATGTAAATAGAATGGCAGTAGTGTGAGTCACATGCATGTTGCACAGCTTCTGGAACCTATTTTCATTTTCAGTTTTTTTGCTTGAATTACTCTGATTTCTGTTCTCAGAGCAGGTCTTACCTCTTTAACAACAGCTGTAAATGTTCAGCAAACTAGCTGAACTGTGTGTAGGTTTATAATTGTCCAAGTACTGAAAGATCATCACCAACATTCTTTCTGAGGAGTCAAAAGTCTCATTGTAATTCAGGAGCTGTTAACTGTACACTCTTGCTTCCAATTCAGTGAACTATTAACAGACATTTAAACTACTTTGCTATTCACCAGTGTTTACAGTGGGAAGATATGCATTTTATCTTGTGTGCTGGCAAAATGTGCTGTAATTGTTTAAAAATATTTTCCTTACAATACAACACAGAACAAAATAAGATGGACCAAAGTGTGCTATATTTGTTTAGAAATATTTTCCTTACAATGCAACACGGAACAAAACAAGTCCACTGTTTTGTTCTTGAATTTGGGTTATTGATATTTTTCTCTTTCTAGAGAGGCACAAATGTCTTTGTGCATGACATTTTCCTACCTCTTTTGTATCAGTATCTACAACCTTGACTTGTTACACTGTAGAATATGAGCACTTCATCCAGACTATTACCATTGTGCATGACAAATTAGTACTTTTTCTGTGCTGTGAACATTGGCAGGATTGGTAAGATTATGACATTTGCTGTAATTTTATAGGGAAAATCCCCATCCCACATTTTTTTGGCCTTTCATTTTTAACTCTGGATTATGGGTGAGTTAACATGTATTATATATTCTGTACTGTACTGGTATGGTGTTTTGGTGTTTTTTTTTGTCACATGTCCTATGTGCCCCACCAGCTAGCTACTATGCCCCTATTGTGCCCTGGCAAGAAAATGAGCCTAGATCTGCCCTGCATGCCAGCCAAAGGTTCTGAGTGCTGTGTGACTCACTGTGCTGTCATGCTCTCCATAGTGCTGTGTGACTCTCTGTGTGGTCATGTTCTCCAAAGTGCTGTGTGACTCACTGTGCTGTAATGCTCTCCAGAGTGCTGTGTGACTCACTGTGCAGTCATGCGCTCCAGTAGTGCCGTGTGACTCATTGTGTGGTCATGCTGTGCAGTAGTGCTCTGTGACTTACTGTGCTCTTATGCTGTCTAGTATCATTTGAAACAAAAGTTTATCCATTCATTATCTGACTACTGTCTTAATCCAGTTCTTGATTAGAGGAGAACCAGACCCTCTCCTCTGCACTTAGTGGCTAAAAGTCAGAGAAACTAATCTTGGATTGGGCACTATTCCATTGCAACACACACACACACACACACACACACACACACACACACACACACACACACACACACACACACACACTCACACAAACACACCCCTAGCTCACATGCCTCACCTATTCACCTTCTCAGCTGAGGTGTCTTCTTTATGTAGTCTGTATATCATCTCTACATCCATATAACTTTTTTTCTGGGTGCTCTGGTTTATTTCCACATCCCAAAGATATACTGTAAGTGAATTTGATGATCAAAAATACTTTTTCTATTTACTTTTAATTCACAAGTCTTCTAGTTCATGGCATTATAGCCTAAAATAGGCATTCTCTTTTGCCATTCCACTGTATGCAGAATGGCTGTGCCTGCTGTATTTTCAGGATTTCTTATACAGGACTACATGTAAAGTCACAGGGCTGGAATGGAGAACACTCTCATCTATAAACAGATTGTGCAGTCTCTTTGGAAAGGGAGCATTCTCATATCAGTTCTAAACCCGTAATTTACCAGTAAAAAGGCCTTTGGAAATACCCCACTGGCCTAAGGTCCTAGATTAATACTTATTAGTAGACTGCAATGTTTGCAACTCCTTCTTTCCCCATGCAGATCTACTAGTTATAGCTCTCTGTGTCTAGTGCCTGTACTAACAGTTCATTCAGATCATCATCATTATCAACCCCCTTTTTCCCATTTTTCTACATGGGGTCGGGGTATCGTGTTAACTGTCACCAACTCTCTTGATTCAGTGCCACACTCCTGCCTTCTTCTGACTGTCGCAGATCTCTTCACACAATCCATCCACCTCTTTGCTGCACATCCTCACTTCCTCTTACCTTCTTCCTGTCTGTCCCAAATCTTTCTCACCAGATTGTCTTCTGCTTTTCTGCACATGTGCCCAAACCACCATAATCTGTTCTCTTTGATCTTTTCTGCAATTGGAGCTACTTTGGCTTCTGCTGTTATGTTGTCATTTCTTCATCTGTCCCACAGTGTGCACCCTACCACCTCTCTCAGGCACTTCATTTCCATCACATCTAGCTTCTTCAACTATTCTGCCTTTACTGCCCAGGTTTCTGTACCATACATTAGTACTGGTCGCACCACTGTCTTGTGCACCTTACTTTTCAGCTTCTTTGGCATTCTTCTGTCATAGACTACACCTGATACTCTATACCAGTTGGCTCCAGCCCCTCTGATTCTGGCTTTGACCTCTTCATTCAGACTTCCCTTCTCCTCAACCACCCCTCTCAGATACTTGAAGCTGTTTACCTGTTCCACTATCTTCCCTTCTGTCTCTATTCTCAGCTTCTACTGATTTCCCCAGTTTGCTGCCATTACCACCATCTTATCTGTGCTTAGTTTCATCCCATGAGCCTTCAGATTTGCATTCCATTCTCCTAGCTTAGCTGAAGTTCTAGCTCAGAGTCTGCCTGTTCTGCCACATTGTCTGCATACACCAGCTTTGTTGATCCATCCCATTCAACCTGTTTGCTAATGTAGTCCATCACCAGTATAAACAGCAATGGGCTCAGAGCTGAACCCTGATGTACACCCACTCCCACTGGGAACCTGTCTGTGAGGCCGGACACTGTTCGGACTTGAGTCATTGGGTCCTTGTACATAGCCTGCACTAATTCTACCAATGTTTCTGGGACTTCACACCACCTTAGTACTGCCCAGATCAGCTTTCTTGGGACCTTGTCATATGCTTTCTCCAAGTTAAGGAATGCCCAGTTGGACTCTCTCCTCATCTCTAGCTTCTTCTCAAGTATCTGTCTCAATGTAAACATCGGGTCAGTTGTGCTGCATCCTGATCTAAATCCAAACTGCTCATCTCCTACCTTATATTCTACTACTCTGCATATCCATTTATCAATAACCCTCTCCAGAACTTTCATGCAATGTGACAGGAGTTTGATGCCTCTGTACTGCCTACAGTTGTGGATGTTTCCTTTGTTCTTGTACACTGGCACAAGTTTGCTTATTCTCCAGTCATCTGGGATATGCCTTTCTCTCCACACTGCTATTAGTATCATCAGGAGCAATTTCTCCCCTATCTCACCCAGTATCTTTATCATATCTGCTGTGACCTCATCTGAGCCTGCTGCTTTCCCTGACTTCATCTTCCTTAGTGCTTCTTACGTCTTCTAGAGTGGGCTCCTCTTCTTCTCTCATCATAGGCTGTTTCTGGGGCAGTACAGCTCCTGTGGGGTTTTCTTCATTCAGAAGCTGCTGGAAATACTCCTTCCATCCATCTGCCTTTGATGTCCTGTGGACTGGTGAGCAGGTTGTTGCTGGCATCCCTTATGAAGGGTGTCTGACTATCTTCTTTATCTTTCTGTCTTTGCCTTGCAACCTGATATAGTTTCTTTGTGCCCCTTACTGAGTCACTTTCCAGAAGTTGGTACAGTGCCTCCGATGCCTTATTCTTTGCTATTGCAACTTCTTTCTTAGCTTCTTTGTTAGCCAACCAGTAGTCCTTCCTAGCCTGGTCAATCTTTTCTATATTCCACTTCTTCCTGCACTCCTTTCTTTTGATGACTTCCTGGACTTCTGCATTCCACCACCAGCTTGCCTTACGTACCTTATTTCCATACCTGGCTCGGCCACATATCTTTTCTGTAGTCCTAACACATGCTGTTTTTAGGCGCTGCCATTCTTCTTTAACTCTCCTTCAACTGTTGTACTTTCTCTCCAGTCAACTTCCAAGTCTTCAGCATGGTCTCTGTTGACGTTAGTGCCTTCTCTGACCACTGCTTGCAGCTGATTGTGGCAACTACTGGTTTATGCTGTGGGCCGACTGTTTCACTGGGATGACTTTGGAATCATGGATTCTACCCGAGTGCCTTTTCTTTAATAGGTGGAAGTCTACCTGAGTTGCATGTTGACTACTCTTGTATGTGATCTTGTGACTGCTTCTCTTTCTGAAACATGTGTTGGCTACTATCAAGCCATTTTCCAGACAGAAGTCAAGAATGGCTTCTCCTTCTTTATTCCTGTTGCCCCCATGTGGACCCAGGCAGTCCTCATATCTTGTTCTGTCTGTTCCAATATGTGCATTCAAGTCACCCATTATCAACATGATTTCATGTTGTCCTGCCTTATCTAGTAGGTCCTGCACTGCTGTCTGAATGCACTCTTTTCCTCACTATCACAACCCTCCTTTGCTGCACTGCCCTTCCATCTCATCTCTTGGATACGTAGGATGTCATCATGTCATCCACTTCCAAGCTGTGTCCTATCAGTGAACCTACATTAAGGGTACCAATTCTCAGTTCATGTTTGGCAGGTTGGGTTTATGTCCAGCTTTCACTCAACAGAGCTCTCCCAGGTAACCCAGGCTGAGCAACTAGACACCAGCCAGCCAGTAGCTTATTGACCCAGGGCTATATATGTATCAGGCTTGATCTTACACTATGTGTTTTCAAAGTACAGCCAACAATCCACTTATAGTATGGTGATGATGTCAGAAAAAGGTTGAAACATGGCATATCTACAGCTACCAGTATTTGGCTATATTGGCCTGAATATACCCATCAAGAATTAAAAACTAAAAAGAATAAAATGTCATGGCCACTCAAAAGCCATGTAGCTGAAATACTGGTATGTCCTTAACGTGTCATTTGCAGGTATCCCATGGGCTCCTACTACAGGATGTGTAAGGTATTATACAGTAAAGACTCTAGCTTAGCTGTTTTTGTAGATAGATACATAGATTTTATGTAGAAACAATAATAACAAAAATCTGTTTGCTGCTGCAAATGGAGATCCATATTTTGTTGTCATAAAATACAAATATTAAAATGTATGGAAATCACTTAACATAGAACAATAGGTAAGTATTACCTGTTTTACAATTAATGTTTTCTTTTTTTCTGGATGACAAACCATTCAGCATTTTCTTCATTTATCAATCAAGTGTTGTAGTTAATGTTTAACTGGGCTTATCTGATTTAGATACGTCCCACGTTTTTTACTATTCTCACTGATAAGTGATATTATCATTCCTAAGCTCAGTGCATTGCTGGACATTATTCTGTAATTACCTGGCATAACTGAAGAATGAGTTGTAGTCTACTTTCATATCTGTAATAGGTTCATAGATTATTACTAGGCTATCTGCCCTGGTAGGTCATTTTAAGCCTAGCCAGTTACCCCATGTGACAATCAAACTGTGCACCTTGTGTCTGTAAGGGAAACACCTTAACCAGTATGCCAACCTCCCACTAATGACATTAATCTCATACTCTACTTTCCATTTTCTAATAGTGCTATTAAATTCCTTGGTGGCATATTTCAGAGTGCTCCTGAGATAAGGGGGTGTGGAGTTCTTACAACTTTCCCTTCTTTTGTTATACAGTTTATTAATATGGGAGTTCTATCAGATAGGTTTATTCCTGAATTTGTCATTATATTTAGGACAGAGGGGACCTATTATAGTTAGGACTTTTTATTCAGCTATTTTAAGTGCTGGTAAAAGTTGGAAGTGAATGTGGCAACCCTCTCAGTTGGGTCCATTTGTAAGTAGATTGTTTGGAATTATGCATAGGTCTTTTACAAGCTGACGTACATTTGTTCTGGAAAGGTCCATAAGGATAGTCTCATTTGGTTGTAAGGTGATATCACTAGGTCTGACAGGGAAGATGATTGACTTTTGGTCAGATTTAACGATGGATGAGCGATTAAGGGTGGGGTACAGGCCCCTGGGGGCTGGATTGGTAAGGATCAGGTCAAAAGTACTATCTCCTATGTTGGGTACATTTATAATTTGCTACAGCACATTGGCATTGACAGTGTTTAGGTAATGCGAAATACATCCATTTTCAGAGGTTTAAATCTGACAGTTAATTGAAGGGCTTTATTAAGAAGGTATTTAGTTTGGTGTTTAACCCCTCATTGGTGTTAATGTTATTCTTTGGTCTTTGTGGGCTATTGATGGGGATGTGTAGCTAGTAGTCATGTAATAGTTGGATTTTTTAAGAGTGGTTTCAATTTACAGGAGCTCCAAGTTAGGACTATGGGTAATCTGATGTGATGTGATGGTGTTTCTGACAAATACAGGTAGTCCCCCACCATTATCCGATAACCCGAAAGATGATAGTCACTAAACCCAGGTAGAGAGGAAATGCCACCACTGCATTTAAACTATGTCTCAGTAACTACACAAATATGAACGTGTTCAAGGTGCAGGTGGGCCTCATGTTCAGGTATGTTTCGATTTAGTCTCCTAGCACTGAGTAGCACCATACTGATGTTGTCCAGATTTCTGTTTTATTTGTTATATAGGAATGTCCTTTAGGGAAACCCTGTCTAAAAAAGACACTATGGGAGCTGCAAAGACTTTAGCCAGCATGCAGCTGCCCTGGTGTGAAAGGGGTAAGCCACCCCTGGAAAACCAGGAAATCTTATGTACCATCTCATCAAAGGCTCAATCTCCTTAGAATGACACCATCTGCTTAGCCAAGTATTAAAGTCAATTACCTTGTCTTGGTATCCAGGCTTCATTATTGGTGAAGGTAGTATACTACTCCAGCTGGTGTCTTTCTTACATCTAACACATGCACAGTAAATTTCATCATATCTCTGTGTGTTTCTCTCTATCTGATATCCCCTAGGTCATTCCATCCAAAATGGTTCAAAGGCTTGTTTGTTTTTTTTTTGGTTGAAGGGACCTCAGGTCAGAGACGTCCCAGCAGTAGACAATCAGTTTATAGTCAAGCCTGTTCTTGTCCAGTCTGGTGAGTGTTGAGTCTGTATGCCTAACTATAGATTTATCTATGACTAAAACATTTCTGTGTGGAAACACATAATTGGTTTTAAGACTATAGGCCTGCTTTCCTGGTGATTTTTGAGTGAGCTGTGTGGATAAGCAGTGTGGATGAATGGAGAAGAAATAGGAGTTGACTTGGGTGCTGGAGGCTGAGATCTTTTAGAGTGAAAAACTAGGAGGCTTTGGCAATTTTTTCCAGCCTCAGCATATGTTACATGCCTATTTATGATTGATATGGTGTTGTGGAATATTGTACTCACTGACAGTGGATTGATTTGAGAGGATTACCTGCATATCTGTTAAGCATTTATATTTCTTGCAAGTTATGCTATCAACTTGTCAAAGTAGTGTATAGTCAGTTGCTATGTTGCCTTAGAACAACTGGTATGATCAGGCTGGTCACAGATAGCAAGAAATTAATCTATCAATAAATTCCACATTGGCTGTAAAACAGAAAACTAATTAGAAACTTAGTTCTATGATTTTACATGACCTGAATTCACATGTGCCTACTGCTACAATCAGTTTAAGTCTAAGAAGGTTGTAAAGCTGAGGTATTGGTTTCGGTTTAAGAAATAAAGACTTGGTTGTTTTACCCTCACACAGTTTATTTATACACAGTTTTTGCCATAATTGTCACCCTCCTTTCTTCTCCAATGATGTTACAGCCACTGGATATACTGTAGCATGATGCTAATAGTTATGTATGTTCATTGAATCCTTTAAATCCACATCATGGACTGATATAATAAACTTTAAACTGGCTCATTTTTTTTACAATGGATTTACGTCTTAAGTACATACTTTGCTTATGTATTAGAATAAGAAAAAACAAACTAAATGGGCTGTCATATACTTGCTGAAACCCTGTTCAAATTTACCTACATTAAACTGTCTTTGTCATGTTGTCATTTAAAATGACTATAGTGTAGAATATCCAACCAAATAATTTCACAATTGGGCAAGTACAATGGCCGAAAAAGTTATAAAAGACAAAAGACAAAAAATGGCCAGCACAAAAATGAGAATAAATGTATTATAGAAACATACCGGTTTCGGCTCACGCCTTCTTCAGTGAAAATTACATACACATTAGTCAGAATGCTTTTAAAGATGTATGCCATCAATCACATCTATCCCTCATGTATAATTAATACATAATATTAAATGGATATAATAAAGATGTATATAGAAACCTCTTATATAAAGAAGCATCTTTATTCAAAAAACATCCTGGCACACAAAATATAATCTAGATATACATATATATTATTTATTATCAAAATGCACTAGTTTATGGAATTAGAAGTATGCATTTGAATGAAATAAATAAAAGCCTCCCAGTTTAACAATCCATATACATTCCATCACAGAATTATATTGTAATACTATCATGTTCTAACTGCCCATGGGTTAACCAAAAATGATACACTTAGAATCAACTATGGAATACTATAAAATATCCTTAAGAGCCTATTAGTTCTTCAAAGCATCCTGGTTCCAAATTATAATCTTCAAATGTATTTATTATATTGGATGTACCTAGAAAAAACATATTTGTTCAGTTAAAGATGTTCATTTAAACCAGGTGAAAAAAGACCCCCCAGTTTAATAATCCATATACGTTCCTTAGTGTTGAGAATAGTATGCCAACCTGCTTTCATATTTTTACTCCTAATAATCCTATCTATAACAATAAACTTGAAACTAGCTGTTGGATGCTGCACAGAGTGCTTATACAAAGCATTCAACAAATTCCTATTTCTAATTGCACTCATGTGTTCAGAAATATGTAGCTTAACTGGACGAGATGTTTGGCTAACATAAAAGGCCGAGCAAGTGCAAGTTGCAAGATATATAACCCAATCAGAATTACAGTTAGCCAGAATATTAATGCAAAAAATCTTGGACATGTTTTTACTAGTAAACTCATGAGCTTTATAAATGTGTTTACAAAAAGTACAATGACCACAGCCTGAAAATATCCTACCTTCAAGAGTCCCTTGTTTCGCTATGAATTAAAGAGCTACACTTCTCTCCTGACTTATATAAGACACATGTTTGACACAGTCTTACACCAGCTGAGAAAAATGCATTTGAGAATCTTCATCATAATACAAACATAGTTATTATTCCGGCGGACAAGGGTGACTCAGTGGTGGTCCTTGAATGGTCCATGTATTTCTCTTTTATTCGAAAAATTGATTTAGTGGTTTCATCAACCAAAATGCTGACTTCATCAGAATACTAAACAGATGTCACTGATACATTTTATAGCATTTAGATTTGGCACCACAAAAATCAAAACCAATCAGCAAGCAGCAAATGCATGTTTTAAAATTTCAAGTAATACTATAGAGCTTGTATAGTAAAATATGGCCCTCTTGTAGACAGGGTGAAGAAACTGATATCTGATAATTGGAATATACTCAAGGCTGATGATGACATATCTCAAATAATTGATGATATACCGACATTTGTTTACAAGATGGATAGAAACATTAAGAACAACCTGGAAGTATGTAATACACATTTAAGAAAATATAATATGAAGGGACACACACGAAAGTGTGGAGGTTGTAATTATTGTAGTTATATATTGGATGTAGATCGTATTATTTTGGAAAATGTCAACAGGATGAAAATTAGTTTTAAAAATGGTAACTGTAACACTAAGCATATTATGTACTTAGCAAAATGTATGGTGTGCCCTGAGATTTATGTAGGAAAAACAAAATATATGACCACTTATACTGTATAAGGAGAAAAGATTCCAATAATGCCCTATATAGACATATTGCAAATAAAGGTGACCATCACCACTTTAAGTTTGCTATATTAGATCAGGTATTCATTAATCTTAGGGGTGGGAACATCAAGACATTGTTAGGTGAAAAAGAAGTGAAGTGGCAATTGCTCTTAGATGTTACTAGTTACCCAGGTTTGAATTACAGTGTACCTATTAAGCCAGTTTTATTAGCTAAACTATAAAGCCCCTTGTCCTTACATGTTTCATATACATATATAAAAATGTTTTTTTTTATGTAAAAATGTTTTTAATATGTTTTATATATAACAGATATATTGAAAGGTTGAAGTGTTTATCATTAATTATTTTTATGGTTTAGTATTTGGTAATATGAACTTTAATGATATATAGTATTACTTTAAATTTTAAAACATGAATTTGCTGCTTGCTTATTGGTTTTGATTTTTTTAGCACCAAATCTAAATGGTATAAAATGTATCAGTGACATCTGTTTAGTATTCTGATGAAGTCAACATTTTGGTTGATGAAAGTGCTAAATCAATTTTTTGAATAAAAGTGTCATTTGATTGTATTGGTCAACTTCATTTTTGGTGATTCCTAAGCGTTCCTCCTTTAGCATTTCTGGATATTTTTCTGTTTTTATTCTTGTTTGAAGCCTGATACGCTTTCATCTTTTTGGATATTTTGGGTTGAGAATGCTATGGAATCTATGGATGAATTACCTTCCATAGTTACACCCTTTAAACGTGAAGACATGCTTAGACGTCAGTCGGAAGTCACTATTTTAAAGGGTGAGGTAACTAGATTAACTGAACTGCTTATATGGCATGGTACAGGTGATGAGCATAGCCCTTGGCCTTCGTTCCACTTACAAAATGGAAGTGATGTATCTGAGGATATTCCCAACACACAGCGAAACATACATACATCCAGTGGCTCTGGACGCACTTCTGCCTTTCATCAGATTGCCATGAATAGTAACAACATGAAAGGTTCTGAAAAATAACTTATTTTGGATTTTTCTTTGCAGGACAACTCAGAGGAGGAGTTTGTTTTAAGAGGAGCCAAGCCTAAAAAGAAAATAGTACGGACTTATTCCACCATTGTTAACAATAAAGGTACTGTCACTTCTCAATTTAATACTGACACTATTTTGAATGTGAATGACAGTAATTCTAAATTCAATGTTTTACTCAATGCAAATTACGATTTTGGTAAGCAGGAAGTTTATGATAATGCTGCTGACCATGAATTTCATTCCAACGGCAGTAATGATAAAGCAACATTAAAAGACTTGATATACAAGCTTAGAAAAGAAGCTTGGTATGATTAAAAGTGTACAACTGGATAATGCATATTTAAAAAAATGTTTAGAGCTAAAAATAATTCCAGTGGGCTTATGTTTTTTTAAAGCCCCTATGGGTATCAAGTTAACTGACAATGTGAGACATGAATTTGAGTCTTTGTTTAATAACTTTGGTTTTGAATTCATAAAAATGATTATCAAACATAATGATGAAAAATTATGTTGAATGTTTGTTGAAATTGAAGAATTAAACGTTGCTATTAAGAACGATTTAATATTTTCTCAATGGGAAACATTGTATAACAAGCAGTTAGATAACGTTGAACATAAGTCAGAGAAAATATATAAAAGGAAAAGTAGGAAAATTGAACGCGATTTAGAACAATTTAGGTTAAATAGAGTATATTAATGGAAAGATATTAAGAGAGATTTGAGTACAAATGCACGTGAAGAAAGTGCAGGAAACAGACAAGGTAAAGGAGCAGGTAGGGGATGGAAGAATACGAGGCATTATGACCAAGAACATTTTCACTGGGATTTGAATCAGTACCCTCAGCCCCCGTGGAAATGGAACTGGTACAAGGACAAAGGGCAAAGGAATCACACATATTATCCTACAAACAGACCAACATATTGAATGTTATGAAGTTAGAACATACTAATGTTACTGAGACTATTTTAGATAATGTAGTGATTAGTGGTATGGGTAAGTTCAATGTGTATAACTATACAAGTTTCAAAATTGAAAAAGAACACATTAACACATTTCGAGGGGTATGAAGTTTATCCCTATGTCCAAGTTTGATATAGTGGATACACTAACAGAGATTAAGTTATTTGTTAGAAAATTAAATTTGGCCATTTTTTTTCAAGAACAAAAGTATCCCAGCAGTACCTGATAAGCTTATGAAAAAAAGTTCATTTGTACCACCTACACATCCTAGTATTGCTACATATGAGAAGGTGGTATCTAAAGAAGTGTACAACCTTATGCGGAATACTTCCAACAATAAATTTAAAAACAATTTAACTAGAGGGGAAATGGAGGTATTAAAACAGCTTAAAATGGACAGTAACATTAGAATCATAAAACCAGATAAGGGTAGGGGAGATTGTGATTTATGATACTTATGAGTACATTAAAAAGATGTATGATAGTTTACAGCAGTCAGGCAATTATCAGACTGTCTCTTAATGAAATTCACATTGCCTATAGACAAATAGATATGTACATGGAAGAATACCTACTTGATAATAGGTTAAATCAGGATGAGTTTAATTATATGAGGGTAGAATTTCCAAAACTAGCTACTATAGTGGGTTTACCAAAGATACATAAAAATCTTAACAATCCCCCATACAGACCTATTATTTCTGGGAGTCAGTCCAAAACTTTCCCGATTGGCTCAGCAATAGATAAATGGTTAAAACATATTTATGATGCAGTGCCCCATGTGCTTAAGGATTCATGGGACTTTTTAGGCTAATTAAAAATGGAATTATGGAAAGAAGATTTGGCCTTTATAACCATTGATGTTGTGGACCTTTTTTCGTGCATTCCTAGAGTTGAAGGTTTGGACAGCTTCTATAATAGTATTTCAAAATATGCTAAATTAGCAGAGGATTGCATAAACCTTATAGTGGAGTGTATGTCTATTGTTCTGGACAACAACTTTATTTACTATGAGGGCGAGTACTACAAACAAACCACGGGAGTAGCCATGGGGGCATCTTGTGCCCCAATATATGCCAATCTTGTTATGATTGATTGGGAAGAATGTCATCTTTTTAACAGAGATTATTTCAGGCACATTAGGTTATACACAAGATTTTTGGATGACATATTTATTTTGTGGGATGGCCCCCTAGAGAATGTAGAACCATTCATCAAGTACCTCAAGCTCCTATTTAAACTTCACCTATAGTATTAAGATGGAGGGCATATCATACTTGGATACATTTATATTCAATACATCTACAGGATTTACATAAAAAATGTTTAGAAAGGAAACTTTTATTAACAGCTATTTAGAATATGGTAGTAACCATCCTAAAAAGTTAAAATGCAACATCTTTAAGGGGCAATGTATCTGAGCAGTTAGGATGACTTCCTGCTACAGGGATATGGTCAAAGAAATAGATTATATGAGTTCTTTATTTTTGGAGAGAGGTTACCCAAAAGGTTTAATATAAGATGTAGCTCATTATGTTATTAGAGAGTGGGGCAACAAATATAAATCTTTATTGAGGATAGGAATACCTCAATCTGACACCAATTTAAATGTGAATAGTGTACCCCAATACAATAGAGCTTGTATAGTAAAATATGGTCCTCTTGCATATAGGGTGAAGAAACTGATATATGATAATTGGAATATAATCAGGGCTGATGATGAGATATCTCAAATAATTGATGATATACTGAAATTTGTTTATAAGATGGATAGAAACATTAAGAACACTCTAGAGGAATGTAATACACATTTAAGAAAACCTAATATGAAGGGACACACACGAAAGTGTGGAGGTTGTAATTATTATAGTTATATATTGGATGTAGATAGTATTATTTTGGAAAATGTCAACAGGATGAAAATTAGTTTTAAAAATGGTAACTGTAACGCTAAGCATAATATATACTTAGCAAAATGTATGGTGTGCCCTGAGTTTTATGTAGGAAAAACTGATATAATGTTTAAAAACAGAATATATGACCACTTATACTGTATAAGGAGAAAAGATTCCAATAATGCCCTATATAGACATATTGCAAATAAAGGTGACCATCACCACTTTAAGTTTGCTATATTCGATCAGGTATTCATTAATCCTAGGGGTGGGAACATCAAGACATTGTAAGGTGAAAAAGAAGTGAAGTGGCAATTGCTCTTAGATGTTACTAGTTACCCAGGTTTGAATGACAGTGTACCTATTAAGCCAGTTTTATGAGCTAAACTATAAAGCCCCTTGTCCTTACATGTTTCATATACATATATAAAAATGTTTTTTTTATGTAAAAATGCTTTTAATAAGTTTTATATATAACAGATATATTGAAAGGTTGAAGTGTTTATCATTAATTATTTTTATGGTTTAGTATTTGGTAATATGAACTTTAATGATATATAGTATTACTTTAAATTTTGAAACATGAATTTGCTGCTTGCTTATTGGTTTTGATTTTTTTAGCGCCAAATCTAAATGGTATAAAATGTATCAGTGACATCTGTTTAGTATTCTGATGAAGTCA
The DNA here is from genome assembly GCF_019279795.1 of Protopterus annectens. Lineage (NCBI taxonomy): Eukaryota > Metazoa > Chordata > Ceratodontiformes > Protopteridae > Protopterus > Protopterus annectens. The sequence goes on along the minus strand of NC_056737.1, from coordinate 755,702,097 downwards.
ACATTTTGGTTGATGAAAGTGCTAAATCAATTTTTTGAATAAAAGTGTCATTTGATTGTATTGGTCAACTTCATTTTTGGTGATTCCTAAGCGTTCCTCCTTTAGCATTTCTGGATATTTTTCTGTTTTTATTCTTGTTTGAAGCCTGATACGCTTTCATCTTTTTGGATATTTTGGGTTGAGAATGCTATGGAATCTATGGATGAATTACCTTCCATAGTTACATCCTTTAAACGTGAAGACATGCTTAGACGTCAGTCGGAAGTCACTATTTTAAAGGGTGAGGTAACTAGATTAACTGAACTGCTTACATGGCATGGTACAGGTGATGAGCATAGCCCTTGGCCTTCGTTCCACTTACAAAATGGAAGTGATGTATCTGAGGATATTCCCAACGCACAGCGAAACATACATACATCCAGTGGCTCTGGACACACTTCTGCCTTTCATCAGATTGCCATGAATAGTAACAACATGAAAGGTTCTGAAAAATAACTTATTTTGGATTTTTCTTTGCAGGACAACTCAGAGGAGGAGTTTGTTTTAAGAGGAGCCAAGCCTAAAAAGAAAATAGTACGGACTTATTCCACCATTGTTAACAATAAAGGTACTGTCACTTTTCAATTTAATACTGACACTATTTTGAATGCGAATGACAGTAATTCTAAATTCAATGTTTTACTCAATGCAAATTACGATTTTGGTAAGCAGGAAGTTTATGATAATGCTGCTGACCATGAATTTCATTCCAACGGCAGTAATGACAAAGCAACATTAAAAGACGTGATATACAAGCTTAGAAAAGAAGCTTGGTATGATTAAAAGTGTACAACTGGATAATACATATTTAAAAAAATGTTTAGAGCTAAAAATAATTCCAGTGGGCTTATGTTTTTTTAAAGCCCCTATGGGTATCGAGTTAACTGACAATGTGAGACATGAATTTGAGTCTTTGTTTAATAACTTTGGTTTTGAATTCATAAAAATGATTATCAAACATAATGATGAAAAATTATGTTGAATGTTTGTTGAAACTGAAGAATTAAACGTTGCTATTAAGAACGATTTAATATTTTCTCAATGGGAAACATTGTATAACAAGCAGTTAGATAACGTTGAACATAAGTCAGAGAAAATATATAAAAGGAAAAGTAGGAAAATTGAACGCGATTTAGAACAATTTAGGTTAAATAGAGTATATTCATGGAAAGATATTAAGAGAGATTTGAGTACAAATGCACGTGAAGAAAGTGCAGGAAACAGACAAGGTAAAGGAGCAGGTAGGGGATGGAAGAATACGAGGCATTATGACCAAGAACATTTTCACTGGGATTTGAATCAGTACCCTCAGCCCCCGTGGAAATGGAACTGGTACAAGGACAAAGGGCAAAGGAATCACACATATTATCCTACAAACAGACCAACGTATTGAATGTTATGAAGTTAGAACATACTAATGTTACTGAGACTATTTTAGATAATGTAGTGATTAGTGGAATGGGTAAGTTCAATGTGTATAACTATACAAGTTTCAAAATTGAAAAAGAACACATTAACACATTTCGAGGGGTATGAAGTTTATCCCTATGTCCAAGTTTGATATAGTGGATACACTAACAGAGATTAAGTTATTTGTTAGAAAATTAAATTTGGCCATTTTTTTCAAGAACAAAAGTATCCCAACATTACCTAATAAGCTTATGAAAAAAAGTTCATTTGTACCACCTACACATCCTAGTATTGCTACATATGAGAAGGTGGTATCTAAAGAAGTGTACAACCTTATGCGGAATACTTCCAACAATAAATTTAAAAACAATTTAACTAGAGGGGAAATGGAGGTATTAAAACAGCTTAAAATGGACAGTAACATTAGAATCATGAAACCAGATAATGGTAGGGGAGATTGTGATTTATGATACTTATGAGTACATTAAAAAGATGTATAATAGTTTACAGCAGTCAGGCAATTATCAGACTGTGTCTCTTAATGAAATTCACATTGCCTATAGACAAATATATATGTACATGGAAGAATACCTACTTGATAATAGGTTAACTCAGGATGAGTTTAATTATATGAGGGTAGAATTTCCAAAACTAGCCACTATAGTGGGTTTACCAAAGATACATAAAAATCTTAACAATCCCCCATACAGACCTATTATTTCTGGGAGTCAGTCCAAAACTTTCCCGATTGGCTCAGCAATAGATAAATGGTTAAAACATATTTATGATGCAGTGCCCCATGTGCTTAAGGATTCATGGGACTTTTTAGGCTGATTAAAAATGGAATTATGGAAAGAAGATTTGGCCTTTATAACCATTGATGTTGTGGACCTTTTTTCGTGCATTCCTAGAGTTGAAGGTTTAGACAGCTTCTATAATAGTATTTCAAAATATGCTAAATTAGCAGAGGATTGTATAAACCTTATAGTGGAGTGTATGTCTATTGTTCTGGACAACAACTTTATTTACTATGAGGGCGAGTACTACAAACAAACCACGGGAGTAGCCTTGGGGGCATTGTGTGCCCCAATATATGCCAATCTTGTTATGATTGATTGGGAAGAATGTCATCTTTTTAACAGAGATTATTTCAGGCACATTAGGTTATACACAAGATTTTTGGATGACATATTTATTTTGTGGGATGGCCCCCTAGAGAATGTAGAACCTTTCATCAAGTACCTCAAGCTCCTATTTAAACTTCACCAATAGTATTAAGATGGAGGGCATATCATACTTGGATACATTTATATTCAATACATCTACAGGATTTACATCAAAAATGTTTAGAAAGGAAACTTTTATTAACAGCTATTTAGAATATGGTAGTAACCATCCTAAAAAGTTAAAACGCAACATCTTTAAGGGGCAATGTATCTGAGCAGTTAGAATGACTTCCAGCTACAGGGATATGGTCAAGGAAATAGATTATATGAGTTCTTTATTTTTGGAGAGAGGTTACCCAAAAGGTTTAATATAAGATGTAGCTCATTATGTTATTAGAGAGTGGGGCAACAAATATAAATCTTTATTGAGGATAGGAATACCTCAATCTGACACCAATTTAAATGTGAATAGTGTACCCCAATACAATAGAGCTTGTATAGTAAAATATGGTCCTCTTGCATATAGGGTGAAGAAACTGATATATGATAATTGGAATATAATCAGGGCTGATGATGATATATCTCAAATAATTGATTATATACTGAAATTTGTTTATAAGATGGATAGAAACATTAAGAACACTCTGGAGGTATGTAATACACATTTAAGAAAACCTAATATGAAGGGACACACACGAAAGTGTGGAGGTTGTAATTATTATAGTTATATATTGGATGTAGATAGTATTATTTTGGAAAATGTCAACAGGATGAAAATTAGTTTTAAAAATGGTAACTGTAACGCTAAGCATAACATATACTTAGCAAAATGTATGGTGTGCCCTGAGTTTTATGTAGGAAAAACTGATATAATGTTTAAAAACAGAATATATGACCACTTATACTGTATAAGGAGAAAAGATTCCAATAATGTCCTACATAGACATATTGCAAATAAAGGTGACCATCACCACTTTAAGTTTGCTATATTCGATCAGGTATTCATTAATCCTAGGGGTGGGAACATCAAGACATTGTTAGGTGAAAAAGAAGTGAAGTGGCAATTGCTCTTAGATGTTACTAGTTACCCAGGTTTGAATTACAGTGTACCTATTAAGCCAGTTTTATTAGCTAAACTATAAAGCCCCTTGTCCTTACATGTTTCATATACATATATAAAAATGTTTTTTATGTAAAAATGTTTTTTATAAGTTTTTATATATAACAGATATATTGGAAGGTTGAAGTGTTTATCATTAATTATTTTTATGGTTTAGTATTTGGTAATATGAATTTTAATGATATATAGTATTACTTTAAATTTTAAAACATGCATCTGCTGCTTGCTGATTGGTTTTGATTTTTTTTGGCGCCAAATCTAAATGGTATAAAATGTATCAGTGACATCTATTTAGTATTCTGATGAAGTCAACATTTTGGTTGATAAAAGCACTAAATCAATTTTTTTAATAAAAGTGTAATTTGATTGTATTGATCAGCTTCATTTTTGGTGATTCCTAAGCGTTCGTCCTTTAGCGTTTCTGGATATTTTTCTGTTTTTATTCTTGGTTGAAGCCCGATACACTTTCATCTTTTTGGATATTCTGATCCATGTATTTGGCGGAAGCATATAGTCAATTATCTGATGTCAGGTTCTTTACTTATATGGTTGTTGATCCTACATTTAAGTTTAAACAAGAAATAGATCAGTTTTTGCATTTAGCTTTAAATGAAGGCATTTTAAATAAACAAATGTGTAAGAATTTAATGATTTCAAATCTGCTACCGCAACGTTTATATTTACTTTTTAAAATACACAAAAATTAAAAAAAAAACACCAGGTAGATCAATCATTTCTGGTCATGGATCCCTCACTGAGCCACTGTCTGCGTTTCTAACTATGTATTTAAAAACCTTTACTCTCAGGTATTAGAGCTAGAATCCAGGACAACACACAATTTCTGAATATTAATTCTGATTCTCAATTGGAACCAGGTTGGTTGATGTGTATGCTTGATGTGAAATCACTATATACAAGTATTCCCCATTTGGCAGGTCTAACAGCACTTCAATCCTGGTTGGATAGAATCTGTTTGTACAGTCCTGGATTTAATACTTTTCTTGTTTGCTTAGCTGAGCATGTGCTAACCAAAAATGTGTTTTTCTTTGATGATAAGTGTTATCTACAATTATGGGGTATGGCAATGGGGGCATCTTTTTCCCCCATTTATGCCAATTTGTTTATGGGTTATTTGGAACAAAAAATCATCAATGATCAGGATCATAATTTGTTTTTGGATGACATGATACCTCAATGATTGTTGGCTTATTTGGAGAGCTGACTCTCTTTACCTTCAGGAATTCATTGACTATCTCAATGAAAACAAGTGGGGTATTGAATTTACAGTTCATTTTCAAACTAAATGTATTTACTTTCTAGATATTCAAACAACCCATTTGGATGATGGTAACTTGTCTACTAATGTCCATAGGAAGCAATTTAGCTCTAATAATTTATTGCTTGCTTCAAGTTGTCATCCTAAACATATAATACACAACATTCTCAAATCCCAGTTTCTTAGGATACATTGTATCTACTCTAATATGAATAATTTTGAAAGTCAGAGACTTGAGCTTATTGAGATATTTTGTAATAGAGATTATAACTGTAATCAAGTCATTCAGGCGAGCACATTTGCATGTACCCAGGACTGTAGTTAATTATTACAATACAAACAACGTGATCGTCCTGATGCAGGAATTAGACTTGTCACTACATATGCCTGTAATACTAATAGATTCATAGATTTGATACAAAAGCATTGGAACATCCTTCTGGTGGATGAATCTTTTTCAAACATGTTGGGAGATGGATGTCAATTCTCTTTCAGGAGAGGTATTACATTACATTTTTTTGAATCGGTATAAACGTGTCTCCAAAATGTCTATAGCGAAACAAGGGACTCTTGAAGATAGGATACTTTCAGGCTCTATTCCCTGTGGTCATTGTACTTTTTGTAAACACATTAATAAAACACATATGTTTACTAGTAAAAACACCTCCAAGATTTTTGGCATTAATATTCTGGCTAACTGTAATTCTCATTGGCTTATATATCTTGCAACTTGCACTTGCTCTGCCTTTTATGTTGGCCAAACATCTTGTCCAATTAAGCTACACATTTCTGAACACATGACTGCAATTAGAAATAAGAATTTGTTGAATGCTTTGCATAAGCACTCTGTGCAACATCCGACAGCTAGTTTCAAGTTTACTATTATAGATATGATCATTGGGGGTTAAAATATGAAAGCAGGTTAGCATAATATTCTCAACACTAAGGAATCTATATGGATTATTAAACTGGGGGGGGGGGGGTCTTTTTTCACCTGGTTTAAATGAACATCTTTAATTGAACAAATATGTTTTTTCTAGGTACATCCAATATAATAAATACATGTATTTGAAGATTATATTTTGGAACCAGGATGTTTTGAAGAACTAATAGGTTTTTAAGGACATTTTATAGTATTCCATAGTTGATTCTAAGTGTATCATTTCTGGTTAACCCATGGGCAGTTAGAACTTGATAGTATTACAATATCATTCTGTGATGGAATGTATATGGATTGTTAAACTGGGAGGCTTTTATTTATTTCATTCAAATGCATACATCTAATTCCATAAACTAGTGCATTTTGATAATAAATAATATATATGTATGTATATCTAGACTATATTTTGTGTACCAAGATGTTTTTTTTAATAAAGATGTTTCTTTATATAAGTGGTTTCTATATACATCTTTATTATATCCCTTTAATGTTATGTATTAATTATACATGAGGGATAGATGTGATTGGTGGCATACATCTTTAAAAGCAATCCCACTAATGTGTATGTAATTTTCACTGAAGAAGGCATGAGCCAAAACCGGTATGTTTCTATAATAAATTTATTCTCAGTTTTGTGCTGGCCATTTTTTGTCTTTCGCATAGTGTAGCATATGTTTTGCTCTGTCTTCTTTATGAATAAGCAAAAGTCAAAGCCTATTTGTATGCGCATTTTAAGGTGCCATAATTAGAAAGATTTTCCCTGTCTAGCAAGTTAATTTTGCCCATAACAAATAAGCCTAGGCTAACGAACGTTTAAAGTAAATATTTGAAATAAACTCAGTGGAATATAAGTCAAGTTTTTTAAAAAAAAAAGTTCAATTTTTGCTTAATTGTTCCTTTAAGACTAAAGTTATGTGTTACTCAGGGATTTAATTCCTCTGCATTTGGATCCAAAAACTTACTCTCTGATTTATTACAAGCACTGTAGTGATTTTATGTCACACATTTTCAATTAATTGCATGTAATCTCTTTTGTATTCCCATAATTACTCTAAAATATTTTTTATCAGTTTACTGAGTCTGGCACAGATCTGGGTTCTCACTCTATTTATTTTCCTATAAACATACTAACCAGGATTGTTTTTTTCTAATGACAGAGTACTTTAATATACTTTTAGATTATGTAGAATAAAATTATAGTGCAAACATTTTTATTGAACAAGTCTTCTGAATATTAATTCATTACATGAAAATGTTTATTACCTTAAGCTGGGAAATGGCTTGCATTACATTCATTAATTACCTTAGATTGTTGTTCTTGAATGTAAAATTAGACTTTTGGGACTGATTTTCTTATTAAAAGTTAAAGAAGACAGATCTTGTTTCTGCTGACCAGGAGCTTGCATTGCCATTAGAGTAATATTAATCTGCACTCTATGAACAACTTACTAAAGAATGGTTTACTAAGTACCTTGTTGAAGCCCTGAAAGTATAACAGTGCTCACACTCTGTTTATATACAACTGGTTTGTATAGTCATATTCTTTAGATATGTGGACCACAATCTCCTGTATATTTCATTCATTCTGCTAATGCTGATGTGGCTTATTTCTTTTTGATAACAAATAAATTACAACTGTTAACTATTTGGCATTACTATGGGTATACATATTTTTAATTCTCATAATAAATATTTGACTACTCAGACATTTTATATGTATGTATACACATACACACACACACACACACACACACACACACACACACACACACACACACACACACACACACACACACACACACACGCACACACACACACACACACACACATATATATATATATATATATATGTATGTATGTGTGTTAGTGTGTGTGTATGTATATATATATATATATATATATATATATATATATATGTTCATAGGTTCATAAGTAGGTACTAGGCTATCGGCCCTGGGGCCTATACAAGCCCAGCCAAAAAGGTACCCTGGCTTTTGCCACTCAAGAAAATTATTTTCTTGTGCCACTGTCAAGCAGAGCCACAGAGGTGATCCCCGGGGTGAATTTCCCATTTCCCATCCAATCATCAAGATTTTTCTTGAAGAGTGCTAATGAGGAGCTTTGTTTGATATAGATATGTAGTTTATTCCAGAGTATGGGAAGTCTCTGGGACAGGAATCTATCCCTCCAGCATGTTCTGTTTATTGTGGTGACAAGGTTTAGGTCCCTAGAGCGTGTAGCTTGGAGGGATTGGGATTTCTTTAAGTGGAGCATGTCCAACAGCTCTGGGTTTGACAGAGCTTTGTATGTTAGGCAGAGATCACATCTGAGTAGGTGATATGCAACGGAGTAAAGCTTGAGTTTTTTGAGACGGTCTGCGTAGGGCATCTGTTTGAGGCCAGTAATTCTCTTTGTGAGGTATTTCTGTGGCCTTTCCAGTTGCTGTAGATGTCTTGTGAGGTACATACCAAAAGGAGCGTTGTACTCTATAATGGGTCTAATGAGTGATGAGTAGAGGGGAACAATGACCTCTTTTTTTCTGGATGAGAAACCATTTGTGATGAAGTGTGCCACATAGAAGGATTTCCTGACTACTGTGGCAATGTGATTATCAAAGGAGAGACTACTGTCCACCTGTGTCCCAAGGTCTCTTATCACACTTTCAGTGTTAAGTATACTACCCCCTATGTTGTAGTTCATGGGTACAGAGTTTTTACCAGAGGGGATGACAATGCACTTTTTGGCAATGAGCTTGAGGCCATGGCTTTGACGCCAGGCTTCTGTCTCAGTGAGGCCATTTTGTAGGATGTCCACATCATTAGGAGTTTCGATTATGCCTCCTAGTTTGCAGTCATCTGTGAACTTTGTTATCCAAAGACCTTCTGTGTTAGCCTGTACTTCAGAGAAGCAGATACCAAACAGGAGAGGACCCAGGACTGAACCCTGTGGAACTCCACTTGTCACTGGTCTGAAGTCAGATTTGGAGTCTGCTACTTTCACAGTGTGGGTTTTGTCAGTGAGCCAGTTGGCAACCCATCTTGCGACATAGGGATTTATACCTAGTTTAGTGAGTTTATCTATAATTCCAGAGTGGGGGATGGTGTCGAAAGCCTTGGAAAGATCTAGATAGGCTGTGTGAACCACCTTACCCTTGTCTATGGCTTTGGTGACTGCTTCAAAGAAGTCTATCAGGTTTAGGAGACATGATCTGCCTTTTACAAACCCGAACTGGGTGGGGTCCAGGGTTTGGAGATCACCAGTGTCTTTGTTTATAAGTTCCATGATGATGATACATTCCATGGCCTTGCAGACCAGGCTCATTAGGCTAATGGGGTGGTAGTTCCCACTGTCCGTGGTGGCTCCCCCTTGTGGAGTGGGATAACCATTGCTGTGTGCCATTCAGCAGGCACAAAGCCTGAGGTGAGGCTATGATTGAACATGGTACTTAGGTGGGGTGCCAGTTCGTTCTGTAGTTCGTGTAGAATGCAGCCTGGGATGTTGTCTGGTCCCATGGATGCTGTATTCTTGGCTTTGGAAAGTGTGGTTTTTACCTGTGCAGCTGTGATTGCAACAACTTTGCATTCTTCGTGTATAGAGATGGGTTCTTTAGGGGGTGAGAGGGGGGTAAAGTTAGCACTGAACCTATCTGTCAGGATGTTGGCAATATCAGTTGGGTCTGTATATTTAGTGCCATTGTGCTGTAACTCAGAGCAGATCTTAGTGTTGCCACTGAGTTTCTTGACATAGCTATAGAATGCTTTATGGTTGTCTTTAGAATCAGTGGCAATTTTGTTTTCGTAACTAGCTTTGGAGGATTTTATCAGGGATCGCAGCTTCTTACTGAGGCTGACCAGGGAGCTCCTTCACTCATGGGATTTTACTCTCTTTTGCAACAGTTTCTTCCTTGTGTTGTACAGTTTGTTTATGGCAGGGGACCACCAGATTGGCTTCCTTTTTTTGGAGGATAGCATCTTGGTTCTGTTTGGGATAGCATGATCCATGCACTCATGTA